>NC_141354.1:5334838-5472338 GCF_057382095.1 Aulonocara sp. 'chitande type north' Nkhata Bay
ATGCTATAATAGCTGAACTTGAACGTGATCATAAAGTAACTGAACTACAAACTAAAGTTAGCAGACTAAATCTATAGCTATCTAAAAAAGAAGACTTGGAGGGACGGTACACATAAGATAAGATAAGATAAGATAGAACTTTATTAATCCCTCGGGTGGGTTCCTCTGGGAAATTCGATTTCCAAAAAAGCACAGCACCGACAGAAGTTACAGAGTTACAGAATATTATATATATATACACACACGCACACACACATATATATATAAATACAGAGACAATATAAATAAAATATACGAAGGGGATAAATAGAATAAATAGGAATAAAAAATAAAAAATAAAAATACAAGTGAATTGCACATTTCAAGTATTGAGTCTATTGCACCGTTGACTATTTACAAAAGTATTGCACAAGGTATTGCACAGTGAGGTGAAGAGGCACTACAGCTTAGTTGTTCCCCCCTCCTTTGTCCTCCTGTTTCCCCTCCCTCTCCCCTCCAGAGAGGAGTTAAACAGTCTGATGGCGTGTGGGACAAAGGAGTTTTTAAGTCTGTTAGTTCTTGTCTTGGGGAGAAGCAACCTGTCACTGAACAGACTCCTCTGGTTGTTAACGGCCGTGTGCAGAGGATGCCTGGCATTGTCCATAATGTCCATCAGTTTCTTTAATGTCCTTTTCTCTGCCACTGTCACCAGAGTGTCCAGCTTCATGCCGACCACAGAGCTAGCCCTCCTGATCAGTTTCTCCAGCCTGGATGAGTCCTGGATGACATGGAACAGTGTCTGCCTGATAGCTGTGCTGGAGGGCTCAGAAGACCCACAAAATTTGTAGCACAACTTTTAGAGGACCTCCTCAGGGTAGATGAGAGGCCTGCCTTGGACCAGGCTCATCATACCCTAGGTCTAAGGCCTGGAGGCAGAGAGCCTCCTGACCTTTTGTCATTGACTGGTCCAGAGTTGAAACCAGATCCTTTGCCTTGCCAGTGAGTTTTCTCCTTTTTTATAAGGGTGAGAAGAATTCAGTTTTTCCTGATGTCAAACCAGAAGAAACAATTAGTGATGGGATTTCCGGCTCTTTTTAGAGAACCGGCTCTTTCGGTTCGGCTCACTAAAAAGAGCCAGATCTTTCGGCTCCGAACCGGCTCTTCAGGTTGTTTTGTTGCTTGAATTAATTTATTATTAACAATAATATACAATTATGCACAAAAGGAATTACTAATGTAAAAAAAGTGGTTTTATTTATATATGTTTATATATAAATATATGTGGTGGCCCCCTAGAGACAAAACACTTACAAACTCCAAAACACATTTCTAGCGTTAATTGAACTTCAAAACAGAGCTACTAGATCACTTAAATTACACAATTGAAAGCATATGTGTATTGTTTGTGTATTTATACACAAGCACTCATATATATTCAAATAATTTAAACAAATGTTACTTTACTTGTTACTACCACACACCAAATCCGGTCGTTGGTATTTGCTGGCTTGTGTAGCCACTAGGCAAAAAAAGCTCAACACTGCCCCCTAGCATCCTGGAGCACTTCTGTTGTCTTTTGTACGTGTTTCAGAGTTCGTACGTGTTTTGGAGTTTGTAGGCGCTGCTTTGTCTCTAGGAGCCACCGTGAATATACTTTTATTTATTCACTCCACATAAGATGTAATAAATAAATCATATAATACAAAAACCAGCTATTCACATTTCAACTTTTAACTATTTAAATTTTCAGCTTTTTCCTTTTACAAATTTAAAGTGAAACAACACAAAACACTGCAAACCACAACACAATTAAATATAAATTAAAATATGAAAACAAAAAGAAGATGCACATTCTCTGTCATATGGGCCTGCATGAATAAACTTTCTGAATCCTTTATCATCTGCAACTGAAAATAGTTGTGGATGATTACTATACCTTTCTAATGTGACGTTGTTGTCCCTGGCTCTCTTTCTCTCTCTGTGCTACTGTGAGTGTAACTACCGCCCCTCCCCCCTCTGCCCAGCGCAAAGCACAACACTTATGTGGAGTGAAGCCGAAAAAAAAACAGTTACAGGTGATTCATATATTTGGGGTTATTATCTCATACACTTAAAGTTGTATGGGAAACAACTAAAATAAAAAATATCCACACATTGTATGTCCACACCTGACACGAGAGAGCTGCACACATAAACAAAAGTGAACGCACCTGGAAAATTCTTATACATTTTGTGACGCATCAAGGAAACGACCCATTTTGTTTTTTAATTGGAAAAAATGTTTACAATTGTCAGGCTAAGCAATTTCTGATGTTGGACAATATTCGAGTTTTGATTTTCTGTTACCTCGTATATCGTTTACTTCAAATATATATTTTGTGGTGGACCACTAGAGGGCTCCACTCACACCCAGTGTATAGGAAGTGTGTTCCTGTGTTTTGTGGCGCGATATGCGCAGTTGATGTTGGAGAAGAATAAAGAAGGAGTGAGAACTGAGAGCTCTGTGTCGTTGATGCTTACCTCCACATTGGTGACCCCTGACTTGAGCATGCAACGGGCCGTAGATAACGCACACTCCGCTATGGATGCATCAGCGGCCGCCGGACCTCCGCCTCCTGTTGCAGCTACGTTCGCTGTGGCGCTGAAACTGCCGGACTTTTGGCTCCATGACCCCCCGTCATGGTTTGTACACGTGGAGGCTCAGTTCGCCCTTCGCGGCATCTCGGCTGACGACACGAAGTATCACCATGTGGTGGCCTCGCTCGACCCGCTGGTCACCCGTCGCGCGATGGCGCTCCTCCGGGACCCACCCGCCCAAGGGAAATACGCCGCCCT
Organism: Aulonocara sp. 'chitande type north' Nkhata Bay; assembly: GCF_057382095.1. NCBI lineage: Eukaryota > Metazoa > Chordata > Actinopteri > Cichliformes > Cichlidae > Aulonocara > Aulonocara sp. 'chitande type north' Nkhata Bay. Next base: position 5,337,653 of record NC_141354.1, read on the forward strand.
CAAAGAGCTGCTTCTTCGGCGCTATGCCCTCTCCGATGCTGAACTAGCCGAAAAGCTCCTCAACCTGTCAGGCTTGGGTGGTGGTACCGCGCTCGAGCTCATGGAGAACATGCTATCGTTGCTCGGGCCGGATGACGGTGGTTTCCTCTTCATGCACCTCTTCCTCCGCCAACTACCGGCCGCCGTGAGAGCTGTCCTTGCGAACTCTCCGCTTCTGCCTGCGAAGGATTATCGCTCCCTGGCTGAAGAAGCAGATCGCATTCTCCTGGCTAGCCACACTTTCGACGTTCACGCCCTGGCTACGGACACGCCGGCGGCACCTTCCACGCCTCCACCTGCCTCCCCCGGAGCATCCGCCCCCTTGCTGACGGCAGGGATTGCTACACGCCGGCACCGCGGAAAGAGCATCTGTTTCTACCATCAGCGTTTTGGCGACAGAGCGCGTCGCTGCCTGCCGGCTTGCGCTTTCACGGCCCAGGGAAACGAACCCGCCAGCGCGCCGTAGCAGCCGCAATACAGAAAGGCTGCTCTTCATAGAGGACTCGCGCTCCGGGAGACGTTTTCTCGTGGACTCCGGCTCCCAGAAGAGCCTCCTTCCCCCTACCGCTGCCAACGGACTAGCAGCGAACTGTGGGCCGCAGCTCATTGCATTAGTTTGGGGAAAGGTTGGTGACTGTTTGTTTTCATGGCCGGGATTTCTAGTGGAACTTTGTTGTTACCGCTAGCTCTGTAACTATTTTGGGTGCTGATTTCCTGTGTGCTCATGGACTGCTTGTCGATGTTGCTAACAGACGTTTAATCGATGCTCTCTCGTTTTCTTCGCTACCCTGTTTTACTCGGGCCGCCGAGCCCCTGATTCAGGCTAATGTAGTGACCTCCGGGGATGCTTTTCAGCATTTGCTTTTAGAGTTTCCATCGCTGTCTGTCCCTAATTTCTCTAGCACAGTAACGAAGCATGGGGTTGAGCATTATATTCCCACGGTCGAACCCCTGGTGTTCGTGCGCGCACGCCGCCTCGACCCCGCGAAACTGTCCATCGCTCGGGAAGAGTTTGCAGCCATGGAGCGCCTTGGCATTGTACAGCGTTCGAACAGTGCATGGGCCTCTCCGCTTCACATGATGCCCAAATCGGACGGTCGGTGGTGGCCATGCGGAGATTTCCGCCATTTAAATAATGCCACGGAGAATGACAGTTACCCCATCCCCCACATTCAGGATTTTTCTGCCAATCTCGCCGGAACGTCGATTGTTTCTAAAATTGACTTGGTGCGGGGGTATCACCAGGTTCCCGTGCGCGCTGAAGACATTCCTAAAACCGCTGTCATTACCCCCTTCGGCTTGTTCGAGTTTTTGCGCATGCCATTTGGCCTGACAGGTGCCGCCCAGACCTTTCAGCGGCTGATGAACTCCGTTTTGCGTGGGCTGCCGTTCATTTTTGTTTATCTGGCCCACCCGCTTCCGTCGGTGGAGATCGCGTTGACCACCGATGCCTCTGACGTGGCAGTGGGTGGGGTGTTGGAACAGCGGGTTTCAGGTCTCTGGCAACCGCTCGCCTTTTTCAGTCGTATGCTCCGGGATGCTGAACGCAAGTACAGTGTTTTTGACAGGGAGTTGCTGGCCCTGCACCTCACGACATGACATTTTTGTTTTTTCCTCGAGGGTCGCAACTTTACTGCGTACATTGACCACAAACCTTTGACGTTTGCGATGTCCAAGGTCTCTGACCCATGGAGCGCACGCCAGCAGCGCCAGCAGCGCCAGTTGGCGGCCATTTCAGAGTTTACCACAGACATTCAGCATGTGGCTGGTAAGTCCAATCACGTCGCTGACTGTCTCTCACGTATGTTGGTTTCTCCGGTGTATGTCGGTATCGACTACGCTGCCATGGCCGCCGAGCAACATGCTGACCCGGACGTCCTTGCCCTTCAGTCAACAAAAACGGGCCTCGTGCTGGAGGACACCCCGGTGTGGGACGGCGATCCACACCTTCTTTGCGACGTTTCCACCGGCCGCCCCCGCCCGGTGGTTCCCCTTTTGTGGCGTCGTCGTGTTTTTGACTCGATGCATGCCATCTCTCATCCCGGCGTCCGGGCCTCGGTCAAGCTGGTCAGCGCCAGGTTTGTTTGGCCGGGCCTTCGCAAGACGGTGAAAGAATGGGCGGCGGTTTGTATCCCATGCCAACGCTCGAAAATCCACCGGCACACACAGGCACCCCTCGAACCTTTCCGTGTCCCGGGTAGGCGTTTCGATCACGTTCATGTGGACCTGGTTGGTCCCTTGCCGCAGTCACAGGGTTTCACGCACCTTTTGACTGTGGTGGACCGCACAACCAGGTGGCCGGAGGCGGTACCCCTGGCGTCCACGACAGCGGCGACGGTGGCCAGGGCATTTTTGTCAACGTGGGTTTCACGTTTCGGCCCCCCTGCTGACATTACCTCGGACAGGGGCCCCCAGTTTGTTTCCGAGCTCTGGTCTGCTATGGCTGACGGCCTGGGAGTCAAGGTCCACCGCACCACAGGATACCACCCGCAAGCTAATGGGATGTGCGAACGGTTTCACCGGTCACTTAAGGCCACGCTCCGGGCTTCCTTAACAAGTGGCGACTGGGTCGACCGTCTTCCGTAGGTTTTGCTGGGATTGCGGTTTTGCTGGGATTGCGTAGCGCGGTTAAAGAAGACCTCGGGGTTTCCCCGGCTGAACTGGTCCTCAGCCAGCCTCTCCGGGTCCCCGGGGAATTCTTACCTGAGAGCCCTCCCCCATGTTTCGATACCTCTTTGTTGCCTTTTCGCCCCCCAAAAGACTCATTTCCTGTTCCTGGTCCTGTGCACCACTGCCTGCCTGACACTTTTGTTCCGAGTTCGTTGGACTCTGCTCGTTTCGTTTTCGTCAGGCACGATGCCCATAGGACTCCGCTGCGTCCACCATATGACGGGCCATACAGGGTTATTAAACCAGGCAACAAACATTTCATTTTGGACTTTGGCGGTCGGCAGGAAGTTGTCTCTGTTGACAGACTTAAGCCTGCACATGTTATGCAAGAGGATCAGGATCGTCTGCAGCTTTTTCTGACCGCCAGTGCCAGCCTCGCTCCCGGGCTGGGTTGCCCTCTGTCAGTTCCCCACCGCCCCAGTTCAGCCATTCCAGCCGTTTGCTTAAGCCCCGGGTCCTGGACTAGTTCTGCTGGGTGTTCGGGGGGGGGGGGGGGGGGGGGGGGCATGTGTGGTGGACCACTAGAGGGCTCCACTCACACCCAGTGTATAGGAAGTGTGTTCCTGTGTTTTGTGGCGCGATATGCGCAGTTGATGTTGGAGACGAATAAAGAAGGAGTGAGAACTGAGAGCTCTGTGTCGTTGATGCTTACCTCCACAATTTGCCTTTTTTTCTTCTCTGTGACTTATAGCCTCTATGTTACTATTTTCGCTGTTGCAGGTACATGTATGTGGTGCACACCATCTTTGAAGCCATTTGTTTACATGCACTGTCACCTATAGGACCTTCCCAAATGATCTTCAGCCAACTGAATTTATGTTGGGTGGAATTCAAGTTGGACAAACATCTAAGTATTCTGTCATGCCAAAAGCTGTGAATACAGTGAAATGTGATTGCAACAAACCCCCAGTGGGTTCGTTCTGTTAGGAGAGTCCTTATATGTGTCAGAAATTCTCAAAAAAAAGTATTAGAACATACTGAGTATGACAATTTGTAAGAGTATGTAATTTTTGCTTCCTATTTTCCCCTCATTTACTACATAATAAATATTTCCTGTCTTGTATGGTTATAAGGATTCCCATAACAAAGAATCAGATATGACAGGACTGTAATTTAAGCTGGCAAAGAAGCCAAGAAGGTCCTCGACCCATCAGCCAGACCCTTATCTCCTCCTTTGTGCAAGGAGGAACAGGATGAGCCCTTTGAAATGACCTTCAGCAGATCTGAGCTCTAAATATATGACAGGAAGAAATACATGCCACTGATGTCAAGACATGAGAACTCCTCACAATGCACTCAGACAAACACAGCCGCTACAAGCCACAGAAAGGGGGGGAGCCAGGAACAGTGGGTGTTAAAACCACAATCCTGGATGTTAGTGGCAGAAATTGAGAGATTCTACCAGTGGCTAGAAATGACTGGCTAACAGGACAGCACAGAGGCTCTGATCGTGGCAGCACAGGATCAGATCCACAGATGCAGCAATCTACCACAGCCAACAAGATTCAAGTTGCAGACTGTGAAAAAGTGCCTCAGAAACAGTATGCACAGTCCTAGCTTGCACTGCTTGCTTCTTACATCCTCCTGCTATCCGCTAGACTGAGATGCACCAGATGTCTGGGATAGTGTACAGGAACATCAATGCAGCAAATTAATTAAAGTCCCAAAATTCTGATGGGAAACCACCGAAAACAATCCTTGTCCTGTGGGACTTCAATGCTTCCTGTGGTCCTGTGGAAAGTTCCAGACAGATGGGTAGCTGTTGGCCAACCAGCCTGATATAGTGGTGGTTAACAAGGAGTAGAAGAAGTGATAGTGTGGCAATGGACAACATTCAATCAATTCAGTTTTATTTGTGTACTGCCAAATCACAGCAACAGTTACCTCAACGTGCTTTATATCGTAAGGTAAAGACTCTACAATAACACAAGAGCGTGAGAAAATAGAGAAGTACCAGGAGGTGAAGGAGCAGCTGGAGCAAATGTAGGAGCTAACGTCTACTGTAGTCCCAGTGGTGATGGAAGAACTGGAAGTTGTATCCCCAAAACTTGAAGAGTGGCTCGAGCAGATTCCAGGCACATCAGAGCTCTCCGTCCAGAGGACCCCAGTCCCAGGAAAAGTTCAGATACTGGGCATGACGCTAAAACTCCGAGGCCTTTGGGAGAGGACCTCAGCACATTTGAAAAAGTTCAAGATGGCGCCACGGGAGAGGCTGGCAGTTACAGGAGCTCTGACCAACTTCCATTCTTTTAAATTACGGAGGGACAGAAACAAAACAAAAGACATGGAGCTTGGGTCCAGATGAGTCAAAAACGCTGGAGTCCAGGAAAACAGTCCAAAAAATCTAAATCCAGCAGTAGGTGTCACATTCCTGGGTCTGTTGCCCCAGCGTTTTGAGTTTTAGTTTATTTGAATGGTATGTTTAAGTTCTTTAGGGTAGCTAAGTTCATTTGTTTATTAGTTTCTCTTTGTGTTTTCTACCCCTGTATTTAAGTTTCCCTCTCCCTGTTTCATGCTGCGTCTTATGTTGTCAAGTTTATATTGCCTTGTCTGCGTCTCATGTTTCCTGTTTTATTTTGAAGGTCTGTGTCCTATGTCAGTGTAGTCAGCTTTTCTTCCTTTGTCTCGTTATGTCAGACTAGTGTCAGCTGTTTCCCCATGTGTTTCCACTTCCCCTAATCACCCTTGTGTGTATTTAGTCTGTGTGTTTCTGTTCATTCTTGGTCAAGTCGTCTGTTGTTCACACCTTGTTCTCCACGCCATGTTTCTAGGTTTCATCAGCAGCTGTTTTCAAGCAGCAGCTGTGTGGACACAGTTCAGGAGGCCAACCATGCAGACGGCAACGGCGGCGTGAAAACAGTTCAGGCGGCCGGCCATGCTGAAGGCAGTGGCGGCGACAAAGCCGGTCCGGAGGCCAACCAAGTGAAAGGCAGTGGCTAGGACAAACTCGTTCAGAGGCCGCCCTCGACGGCTCCACGGACCCTCCAGCGCAGACAGCAGATGGCTGAAGCGGCCCCTCGGACCCTCCAGCGGAGACCGGCACAGAACCAGCAGGCAAGGAGGCCCCTGGCAGTGTTGATGCTGGCAGGAGCTGAGCATTACATTGGTTCGGCTCAGGCAGCGACAGCGGTATGCAGTCCTCAAGGGGCTGAAAGTGTTCACAAACACACCCAGCAGAGGACAGAGGCGGATGGGTGAACTCGCTGGAGCTCTCAGCGGGTGATGACGGCTGAGACTGCTCAGTAGAGTTCCCAGGTGAAGCAGCTGACGCTGGTGTCTTAGCCTCTAGGGGTCCAGAGTTGGCTCCAGGAGGCCCTGGAGAGAGTTACCATCTCTAAGAAGGCCAGCTTTTGAGAACCAGCAAATGTTTTAGTGAAGTGTGTTCCCTGCTTAGGATGAGTCGTTGAAAATGGTGGCTGAATCACTGAGTGGACTGACAGTTGAGCTATAGGCGACTGAGTGATGGAGTGAGCAGGCAGTCGAACTAATGGCTGAGCTAGCGGCAACACAGGAGACTGAGCTATAGATTGCACTGGCGGCCGAACTAAAGGTTGAGCTGTGCACTGATTAGCAGACTGGGCTAGTGGCAACACAAGTGGCTTCATAGCAGGCCGAGCTAATGACTGAAGTGAAGGTTGAGGTGAAAATGGAGCTTCTGGCTGGGCAGCTGACTAAGCTTCTAGCTAGGAGGTTAACCAAGCTTCTGGCTGGGTGAGAGCAGTCGCAGGAGAAGCAGTCTTAATAACAGCTGTTGCAGGTGAGGCGGGGAAAACACTTCCTGCACAAAAAATAACCCCAGAATAAGCAGTCCCAAAGTCCAAAACAGAGTCAATGTTCATGTTCCAGCCACAGGTTAACCAACCTCGAAGCAGAGTCGATAATGTCCTCCTGGAGCTTCTTGGGTGGGGCGAATGCCGCTGGATCCATAATCTGGCTGGTCTGTACTGTCACGGCTAACGGGGATGAGCCGTGTGGAGGAATTAAATGAGGATCCAAATGTAGGCACTCGCTGAGATGCAAAGGTGGTTTATTGTAAAATAAAGCACAAGGTGAAATAATGGCAGAACGGAACTAAAGCTAATCTATACTGGGACAAACTACACTACAAAACAGCAAAGCATATGAAGGTGGACGGCAGGGAAAACACATGGAGGATACACAGACAGACCAGCGACCAGCACACGAGTAGACGTGACTTAAATACACACAGAAGAACACAGGGAGATTACACACAGGTGGGGAACAGCTGGAAGTAACTGACAAGGCGAGACAAGGGAAGCAAAACTGAATACACTCACATGAGACACTGCCCTTCACAATAAAACAGGAAACAAGAAACAATTCACAAGGACGCAGACTTGACACTGAACTGAGATCCCCAGGGAGTTACGACGGAGGAGACGGGGCTGTAGAGCTGGAGCTAAGTGTCGAGAGCGGAAGAGACGGTACAAACCATCTGTACCCTCGATTAGGACTGGGCGATATATCAAGTTATTTAAAAATATCGATATATCTAGGGGGCTCTCCAACTGGTGGGGAGGTTGTTATATCTTTGCAGGTGGTCTCCTCACTACAGGAGCTCACTCTGCAGGTGGGGGGAGAGATATAGGAGAGGTGGAGAATGAACTCAACCTGGGTGTCTATTGTCTTGTGTAGTTTGGGAGATGATTGGATGATGGGGTGGGTGCAGTTTTCTCTGGGATGGAGTCGGGTGGGCTGCCCCGGACTCTGTGGGGCTGGGCGGTGCTGCTGCTGCGGGCCCCGGTCCGGATGGGGCTGGGCCCCCTTGCCCTGGTGGGTTCCAGAGTGTGGAGGTGCCTACTGGGGTCAGCGGGGGAGCTGGCCCCAGGGAGGGGCCGCTTGCCCCTCCCTTTCTTCCCTCCCCATCCTCAGCTGCCTCCCTATTCCCGCTCTACCACACCCACCCACACACGCAGGGCTTGGGGTGCAGGCATGTCACCAGGGTGCAGGGGAGGCACTCCCCCTCTGTCCCCTTCTGGCTGCCTGTGCCTCAATTTTATTCTGCAACCTAGACATCCACATTACTCACACTCTCACATAACACATACATATAGGGCCTTGGGGGTGGGCACGTTTTACAGCATCCAGAGGATGGTTTGTGTACTCCAACCCACCTCTGGCGCTGGTGCCCTACCCTCCTCAATTTTAAATGTATTTAGACACTAAGGGTTTTCGGGAGGAGCCGTGCTGCTCTCTGAGAGGAAGCTAGTACCATGCTCTCCTGTGTTTTAAATGCACTTTAGAACAGCACACAGCAACACTACATATGAGCGGGCGTAGGGAGGTTTGAGGTCTTCACTCACCCCGGTTCTGTTAGCCGTCAGGGCTGGGGGGCTGGGAGGAGGTGCTGGCCGTCAGACTGGGGTCTGGGATGCGGGGCCTCCCCGCTACTGCAGATAAGGAGGTGGTTCGCTTGCCTCCACCCCAGAGAGAAGGGTTACATGTCCTGGGTCTAGGTGCGGCTTGCCCCTCTGAGGGCGGGGGTACCTGGACCTGGGATATAGAGTATGTTTGGGGAGTGCGACTGTCTGTGCAGTGTCCATTTGTGTCTGTCTACACGTGGGGTGAGTGCCGAGTATTTGGTTGTGCATATGGGGTGGGAATGCACGTCTGTGTCCGCGTGTGCCTGTTCGTCTGTGTCTATATGTCAGGTTGGGCCTTAGACTCAACCTCTCTGGGTACATCTCAGGCCCTCTAAAGTACGGAGGCCTATCTCCCCTCACCACACTCCCTGCCGGTGGTTGATGCCCTCAGACGTTGGTGTGTTGGTGGTCCTTGTCGTCTGGGGCTGGGCGCTCATGTATGTACCGGCTCACTCCTGGTAGCTGATTGGCGGGGCCGGGCGCCTGTGGCCCGGCTGGGCTCCTTCCGGGGGGTGGGATGCCCTCAGGCCTCTGGGCCTGAAGCTCGGTCCTCTCTGGCACAGCTGGCTGCCGGCAGAGCCCGCGGGCACGCCACTGCAACCCCCTCTGGCCTCTGCTCCGTAGCTGCGGGGTGACCTCTCCTTTGGGGCTCTACTCAGCTCTTCCCAGGAGGGTGGCACGGTTCCCCCCCTTTGGTGGTCCTCCTCGGGTCCTTGTACTCTGGGGCCTCTGGATATCTGGGGCCTGGATCTCCTCCATACCTGCTTCATACCCTGGTGGACGGGGCTATGGCTCCCCACACTCCCTAGCAGATCGTTACATGGAGAAACCTTTGGAATGCAAGCATGCTGATCCACACAGGTGTGCACACAGGTGTACACACAGGTGCTCACTACACCTTTTTTGGCTGCTGCCTCAAAGCACATTGTGCGCTGTCTATCTTGCGTGCTGCACAATATCGTTTATTATTTAGTATCTACTGATATCTACTGCTAGCTAGTTTATTGTGATGGTGCTGTTTTTTTATTATGTTGCTCTTTGTTGTTTGCTTTCTCTTCTGTTTTTTTTCTCCATACATGTGATCCAGGTGTTTTGTTGTTTTCTTTCTTCCCCCCTTCTCACCGTCTCTTCTCCCCTCTGTTTTTCTTTCTCTCCCTCTCTTTCTTTCATTCTTTCTCCCTGTCCTATCCCCCAGTCATGTCTGTCCCGTTTGTAGGAACTGAAAATAAAATAAATACATAATTATAATACAGGTCAATCAAATGGACCAATATGGCAAGGCCATGATGATCCACTTGGTAAAATAAATCCGCTTGGCATCTTTCTTGGCCTTAAGACAACAATTCTGATGCTAAAGATCCAAACGGGACACAAAAAATGAAAAAAAATAAATAAATAAATATCGATATATTTTTATACGATATATAAGATGTGACAACATCCTTTATATCGATATAGTCTATGTTACGTTGTAATTATACTCGTGGAGCCGCAAGTTTGCCTCTCTTTCGTCCACTTTTGTCTCTATGCAATGTTACTCCGCCTCTCCTCTCCTTCCCTGAACACAACTCCCCCTCCTCCCCCATCGCTTCACCTGCAGGCAGCGACAAGATGGACACGGCAAATCTCCGTTAACGAGTTACTGCGCATCGCCCCGTGCGTGGGGCTGGACAGCGTCAACGTGTTAGCGAGCTATCTGCGCTAATGACCTGCAGCCCCTAAATCCTTTCAATTTCTCAAAAATCGACGATGTGCCTTATGTATGAATTCTGGTTGTGCTTACTGACCGCGAACCGATTTTATGTGGAACACGGCGCTCAGCAATCTGTCAATAAATGTTTTAGTTCGACTTTGCTAAGCTACGGAGCTGCACCACTTGATGGATTGTCGGAGCATTACAGCTACCGAGGAGCCTCGCAGAGTGATACGTACTGTGCTTCAACGTAATATTACCGTACTGTGTGTGTATAAGGACCATAAATGGCACCTGTTCAGAGACACGGTTACAAAGAGGATTTCAAACTCCAGGCTGTCAGTCACGCAGTAGAAGTTGGGAACAGAGCAGCTGTGAAATCTGTCTTTGTTATTAGGGCTGTTCGATATAACGATATATATTGGATGACAATATAAAAACGTCTGTCGTTTCATTTTACGCTATCGTTTGTTTCGTGGTGTCGCAAAATAAACTGTTTACGGCAATATTTTTTCATGGTTCTGATGGTCACTGTAGTTATTTCAGCAACATTCAATTTAAAAACTGTACTTTTGAGTTAAAATATATATTTATAATTTTAATAAATGACAAATTAAAAAGGCATGAACATTTTTTTTGTATCGAAAAAATATCAAACCGTGACACCAAAGTATCGAACCGAACCGTGAATTTTGTGTATCGTTGCACCCCTAGTATGCATGCATACATACGTACGTGTACATGTACATAACATTATGGAATTTAATTTATTAAAATTTTCTATTTTATCTATTTTGTTACGCGGGCATTTTGCCGTACCACGGGCAGAAGTATTGCCGTTAAGTGCCTTTGTAACTTGAATTTTTCGTTAAACGGGGTCTTCGTACGCCGGGGTTCCACTGTATTTTGAAGCTGGAGACCTGGAATGTGTGTGCCTGTCTCTACAGCACCTTTGGTCGGCTTCTGTTGTTTAAATGTGCTTTAAAATAAAACACACATCACAGTCCACACAAAAAATGGTCATAGTGCATTTTCAGGTCTATTTTTTCATTTTAGTTAAATCACACAATTCAGTGGGCTGTATACTGGATAGATCCTATTGCACTAGTATCGATCAAATACCAATACCAGCACTGATGTCCAGTGTTGGTCAAGTTACTTGAAAAAGTAATCAGTAACTAATTACTGATTACTTCCCCAAAAGAGTAATCCCGTTACTTTACTGATTACTTATTTTCAAAAGTAATTAATTACTTACTTAGTTACTTTTTAAAAACACGATTCACAACCTGAAGAGGTGATAAAGCGATAGATCTTTCAGCCCAATTCTACTTTTTCTGCATAATCCATCATACAAAATGTAATCAAATGGAAAAGTCTCTTTTTTTAACTTGTTTTATTAGTTTTAATCTTTTAACTTTATGCATCAAGCAAACATTTAATTATATGCAACATTCTCTGATTTGAATAAATTAGTTTAACATTTAAACCTATTTTCTGCACATTCCAGCACATAAAATAAAATATTTTTTGTGTTTACACTCAGTCTTTCAAATAGATGCAAGTAAAACGCAGCAGAAAATAAATAAAATCAAAGACTCAGCGGTCCTGTTGCTCTATTTTCACCTGTAAAGCAGGACTGCGGTAGGCGGAGGGTTACCCTGGTGCAGGTGTGCCGCGGTCAGTTGAAGAATCCGCGAGTTTCTGTGAGTTTCCCATTATGTCGTAGCTACTCGGTGCTTGCTTGGAAGTTTAGGGTTTTTTTCGCTGTAAAAAGAAGTTTTCTTCCCACGCACCAAGGACGCTAATGTTTTGGTCACTTTTTATGGAATCAAACTCAAAGTAAGGTCAGGACTTCCACGCTTTAAACGCTGCACGCTCATACTCTCTCTGCACTCGATATGTGATCCATTGTTGATCTGCACACAGCTGTTGTCACGAACGGCGCACTCGCTTACGTCACTGTCATGAGACATTCTTGCAAAAAAAAAAAAAAAAAAAAAAAAAATCACGGTTTAGGTAAAGCAGTGTTCCTACGGTCAAGTAACACGTTACTGCCCATCTCTGCGTGCCACATCCGTATGGGCTCAAAATGTGGTCATAAATATTTTGTACGCGTAAAAAAGATTTGTGTGTGGACTTAGAAAAAAAAACCCCTGCAAGTTACAAGTACGGATTTTGACCCTATTTTTCTTCCTTTCATCTGATTGGTCAATGTCATGTCAATCACAAATGTAACAATCCAATCAGAGAACAGATGGGTTTAGCTGTCGAGGGGCGCTTTTTTTGAACTGAAGGTCTTTGAAGGGAATAAATGCCCTTTTACATGCCAACCCAGCGTTTTTTGGTGATTTGTGTGTCACAGGTCTACGTGTTTAATACAGGGACTTCCACAGCCTTTTCAACAGCGCTGCGGACCGCGGGGTGGGGGCGGGCAGTGTTTTGGAAATGATAGTCTTCATTACAAAGCTTTCTTCGTTATGAATTCGCATACATGTTTTTATTGAACATTTGAAGAACCAGCAAAAAAAAAAAAAAAAACTCTTGTAGAGAACATAAAGTCAGAGATAGAAAAGACAAGGAGCAGGTGCATCTAGTACAGGTAGAGCAGCTGCAAAAACCCACAGAGCTCAGCAGCCAGCGTAACAAATTCTGGATCCTTTGCTTTTAGTTAGCAGTTAGCATTAGCAGCACATCCTGCGTCCGATGTGAAAGGACTTTTATGCTGCGCCCTGTGACTCACAGCCATGGTCTCGGGTCAGCCCTGACTTTGTGTTAAACTAATCCTAAAGTAATAATGGTATTTATAACCACTGATATACCACAACTTTTTCCTTTCAACAGCTGCTGAAAGTTAGGGGACCTAGCTGCTATCGGATATTTATATAGCGATCCTCCTGCTTCAAACTGTATCACCCTTCAAGGACCTGCAGTTCAAAGAAGCGCCCCTCCGACAGCCAAACCCATCTGTTCTCTGATTGGATTGTTACATTTGTGATTGACATGACATTGACCAATCAGATGAAAGGAAGAAAAATAGGGTCAAAATCCGTACTTGTAACTTGCAGGGTTTTTTTTTTTCCTAAGTCCACACACAAATCTTTTTTACAAGTACAAAATATTTATGACCACATTTTGAGCCCATACATCCTGTTTTACTTTAGTCCATGACGCGCTTACCTTCAGGGTCATCCGTCACATGAAGACCAAGATAGTTCCAAACGCCAGATCTGAATGAGGGTGGGGGAGGTTCAATTTGCCATGTTGCAAGGAGAGCTTAACTTCTGTCTCACTAGCTTGCGCTGTGCTCAGTGGATCTGCGCTCAACAGTGCAGCCTAGGCGGAGTAGTCGAACGCAGATCCACTGAGCTCTCAACACAGACAGCATCGTCAGAAGGAAAGTTGATCAAATAAATTAAAAATGTTGTATTGTTCGATACATATGTGTACCGAACCGAAAGCACTGTATCGAACGGTTCAATATCGATACGAATATCGTTGCACCCCTAATGCATACGTATGCTTTCTTCAACCTCCGCCACATCCTCCTCCACCAAGAACTTCGTCTTCAGCCAGCATCGCCTCACTCAAAAGCCGATGGAAAAAGGTGCTTCGACTTACGAAAAACTTGACTTACGAAAGACCCTCTGGAACGAATTAATTTCGTAAGTCGGGGTTCCACTGTATATGAAAAGCTGAAAGGTGTCACGGCTGGGGGCAGTCGTGTGGTGTATTGAAAAAAGGATCCAAAATGCAGGTACTGGCTGGGGTGCGAGTGAGTGTTTATTTACAGCGGTGAGAAGGTGACAAAACAGGAAGAGCAGAGCGGGGAGTAAACAAACCTAAACTGGGAAAACTAAAGAACAAAACTTAAACCAGACACTCACGGGAGGAGGAGCAAAATGCACAAAGAGAGATGGCAGAGAGACGCAGAATGAATACCAGGTAACAGAATAATACAGACTGACATGGAACTAAACAGACGACGCGACAGAGAGCACAGGAAAACACAGGGCTTAAATACACGGGGAGTAATCAGGGAATGGGCCACAGGCGGGAGACACAGCTGGGAGCAATTAGGCTAACGAGACAGGGGAGAGGTAAAACTGAACACACTGACATGAGACATGAACTTTCAGAATAAAACAGGAAACTAACAGACACAGAGAACCAGACAGGACACTGAACTTGACAGGCAGACTCATGAGCAGACACAATAACACCATGGACAGACAGAGGGAACACAGAGAAGTGGGAGCAGGCAGGCAAAGAACAGAAACCTAACAAATGATAATAATAATAGATTGGATTTATATAGCGCTTTTCAAGGCACCCAAAGCACTTTACAATGCCACTATTCATTCACTCTCACAGTCACACACTGGTGGAGGCAAGCTACGGTTGTAGCCACAGCTGCCCTGGGGCAGACTGACAGAAGCGAGGCTGCCATATCGCGCCATCGGCCCCTCTGGCCAACACCAGTAGGCAAGTAGGGTAAAGTGTCTTGCCCAAGGACACAACGACCAGGACAGAGAGCCCAGGGATCGAACCGGCGACCTTCCGGTTACAGATGCGATTCCCAACCCCCTGAGCCACGGTTGCCCAAAATCACATGGCAAATGGCAAAATCACAACAGAATACACACTCGGAATGAACAAAAGCATAAGGAAACACAAAACACTGAGTCCTCAGACTCAGGACCATGACAAAAGGTGTGTTTGACTGTGTTAACTACTCAGTGGCGGTTCTAGCCTGTTTGGTGCCCTGGGCGAACACTCCCTCTGGCGCCCCCCCTAACAAACGTAAACAGACGTTTTCACTATCCATACTAATTGATGTTATCTTGTTGTATCTCTGTTGTGGTCAGTGCTATCCTCTATGCTGTTGCATGCTGGGGCAGCAGGTTGAGGGTCACAGATGCCAACAGATTAAATTAACTGATCCACAAGGCCAGTAACGTTGTGGGGATGGAGCTGGACTCCGTTAGGGTGGTGTCTGAGAGGTAGATGTTGTCCAAGATAAAGACAATATTGGATAATTCCTCCCACCCACTCCATGACATGCTGGCCCGTCACAGGAGCACGTTCAGTGAGAGACTGAGATTACCCATGATGCACCACTGACCGACACAGGAAATCATTACTGCCTGTGGCCGTCTCCCTGTACAACTCCTCCATCTAACACACTGTGAACACTGCAATAGTTTCACCCTTTTTACACACACTCTTTTCTACTCTGAAATATTCTTGTCAATTTTCTTGATATTTATTTATAATCCCCTCTGTTAATCCTTGATATTTAATGGAGTGATCTGTATGTATTAGTGCTATTTCTTAAATCTGTAACTCTGCTGTAACATAATGTATTACACAGTATTTGGAGTTTAGTCTGTTACTGTTGCTATTTTTACCATTTCTTCTTGGAGCAACTGTAACCCACATCATTTCCTTAGGGATCAATAAAGTATTCTGATTCTGATTGTTTCAGGATGACCTGCCATTATCCAATCACACATCTGCTTACCTGCATCTTTTGCTCGTTTCTCTTCCTCTTCTTTTCTCTTTTTTCTAAACAGAGGACCTGATGGCTTTGAACTTTCTTGTCCATCTTCCATTGGTTTTAATTTTGCACTCCAGTATGAACACCCATCCCTCAACCCGAGGATCGCCACAACATAACCTAATAGACCTACACCTTAGTTCACAGATTCACTTTGTCTCAGGTGTATTTCTGGTAGCATGAGTACGAGTAATTTATTAATTAAGTAATTAATTTATTTATTTATTTTGCCAATGCCCGTGATGCCGCCCCCCACCACCAACCGCCCGTGTCGCCCGTATCAAAAACCACTACTGTAACTACTTATTGTGGAAAGTAAAAATTCAGGTGATTTAGTGCTCATTAAAATGTGCTCAGCATCAGGTCGTGTCATGAATCATAAGCTGGCTTTAAAGAATAAAAGTATCAGAATCATAGAGCGTAGATGGCAAAAGAAAGGAAAAGTCTGCAGACTCCAAAAACATGGACACGTACCTTGAACTGGTTAGATTTGTAAAGCTGCTACGCTAGCTATTTTAAACCACTTCAAGGTCACTTTAAATCATTCAAATTTTATATGTAAATTCAGACTGTTATTGATGCTTTTACCTTAATTTTAAAGTGTATCTTTATTCCTTTTACTTTTACCTTAGTCTTAAAGTGTATATTAATTTCTTACTCTTTTTATATTTATTGCTGCCTTTGCACTGAATGAACTGGAGCCTCGTCGTCTCGTCTCCCTGTACTGTAGCAGAGAGGATACTAAAGTTTACTTTTCTTTTCAGGCGGAGACCGCATGTCCCGTTTACAAGTACTAACTCCGCCCATAAAACAGAATTCGGTGTTCGCTGGTGTTCGCTATAAGCGCACCTTCTCTGCTTACGCGGGTAATGTAGTCATTTTATCCATGCCCTCTATACAGCCGCTTGACGTCTAAACTACAATACCCATAATCCCTAGTTTACATGCACCTTGTGTTGACATCTGCCGGTAGCGTACTCACACACTGACTGTTGGACTTGTACGTGGCGCTTTAGGAAGCAGTTGAAGCGTAAGTTTCACGCTGTGAATGGTTTATAGACTCATCTGTCGCAGTTCCTGTTGCACTAATAGTGACGACAGTGTTAAAAGTGAGTTTTAAAGAGATGTAGCAGGCAGCATGACAGCCAGCTAGCAACGCGCATACTTAGCGTTAGCTTTGTGTGTAATAGTCGCGCGAGAACTTATAAAAGTCAGCTAAGGCGCGTGCATTATTCTTCTGTTGGAGATGTTTGTGTTAGCCACCTGACTTCCTGTAATCCGGGACCTTTCAAGTTCCCGGAGACAACATGCATCTGTAGATAAACCAAACCAGTCAGTTCACCAAGAAGTTTTTATTTTCCAGATCATTTCGTCCCAAGTGTCTCATTCACTCTCCCACGAACGCAGCCAGCCTGTTCACAGGTACCGTGACTACCATGACCACTGTACACGGACGGCGTGTTTGCTTCACAACATCAGTGGCTGTTGTGTCGCGACGCATAGGTCCAAAGCCCTTTGGCTGCTTTGTATGTGGAGTTGCTGTGGAGTAGAAACACTGAAGGTTCATCTTACTGTTGTGTTTGTATGTCAGCAGGTTCCAGGAGAACCATAGAGCCAGAAGAACCTAGATCCAGGAGAACCATAGAGCCAGAAGAACCTAGATCCAGGACACCAGGTGTGTGGGGAGGGAAACAGACACGATGTCTCCTCCTCGACTCACAGGAGCACTTCGGTCCTTCTCCAGTGTCAGCAAGAAGGAGGACTTCAGCGAACAGCTCTATGATCTAAAGGTGAGACTAAACCGTTTATGAATGAATTGTGTTGATAATAACTTTTGTGTATAAGTGAGGTTTCCCGGACAAAGCAGCTGGTATACTAACAGACTGTCTTCATGTTGCTCTATAAAAAGAGTCAGAGCTCTGTTGAGCCCACTATTACTGTATTCTTGATGAGCAATTACTTAATGAATTTCTTCACAAATAACATTTTAATCATTAAAGATAAATTATTATATACCAGCTCACAGATGTATCGATGTGTACTACTTACTATGAGTGCTACTCTTTATTTCTGGTTGATTTTTCTGAGGTATCTTTAGTGATTACTTCATCGTATCTGTTAGACCAGCGGTCCCCAACCCCTGGGCCTCGGACCGGTACCGGTCCGTGAGTCGTTTGGTACCGGGCCGTGAGAGTTGAGGCTCAGGTGTGAAATGTCTGGTTTTCAGGGTTTTTATCGGTTTTCAGCGTTATTTTGTTATTGTTTTTATCGTTTACTCGGTTTTTCTGGGTCTTTTCACGTCTGTTATGAATAAACCTTTTTTTCGGTACCGGTACTAGTTTTATTTTGTTGTATTTATCCGCGACACCTTAAAGGCCGGTCCGCGAAAATATTGTCGGGCATAAACCGGTCGAAAAAGGTTGGAGACCGCTGTGTTAGAGTATTATTAGAAGGGGTAGGATACATTTTCATCTTAAAGCCTTCGAGTCAGAAAGTCTGAAAACTTTTTGATAAATCTTATCGTGATGGCTGGATCAGATGTCCCTGAACCCTCCCTTGGTTATGTTGCAATAGGCCTAGGCTGTGGGGGGCTTCCCATGATGCACTGGGTGTTTCTTCTTCAATCACTGGGTTTATACACCACTCTGCATTTAATCATTAGTTATTATTAATCTCTGGCTCTCTTCCACAGTTTGTGTTTTGCTCTGTCTTCCTCCCCACACCCCTAACCAGTCGTGGCAGATGGCCCCGCCCCTCCCTGCTTCTGGTTCTGCTGGAGGGTTCTTCCTGTTAAAAGGAGTTTTTCCTTCCCACTTTCGCCAAATGCTTGCTAATAGAGAGAAAAACTATGTAAAACTACACGGGCGTGGAAGTTTGACACGGCACCTACTGTGTATCTTGTAGTCCAGGCTGAAACTATCGCCCAGGACAAGCTGACATGTTGTTGTGGTCTCAGACTGGACAAAAGTCTGGGACAAACAAGAGGCTGAATATATCTGTAGTAAAATGAAACGAAAGCTCAGCATCTGTAATGAAAATTGAATGTTTCATATTTGATATCAAGCAGCTGATGTGATTTCAACATGTTTGTCATATGACAGAAATGTTGTAGCTGTGCTGTGACAGGCTGTTTGTGACCCAAACGTTTCTGTGGCTTCTGTTTGTTGGCTCTGCTGCAGACGAGGTGGCCCGTGGCCTTTGAGCGGCTGCTGATGGCTCAGAGTAGCAACCCTAATTTTTATTGAATGGATACAAAGTTTCCTGCTGCTGGTGGCGAGCAGTCATGTATCCCAGACTTGACAGAAGAGGTTAAGAATACAAAGTTACTGACACAGCAGGGAAATGTTTGTCATTTCTGCTGTTGGAAATAAAACATAAACCAGTTTTTGCAGATTCTTTTTCTAACAACTAAACCTACAAACAAAAGTCGTCTTTTCTGCAGTGAAGATGCTATTTTCATACTTCCCATCTGCATTTAGGATACGGGATCTTTTCTTACTGAAACAAATAAGGATCAAGTACTTTGCTAGAGGAACGAGGTCAGCTGAGGTGCTGTACGCTCACCTTTACCTGCCAGCTTCCTGTCCTCTGCTCACTGATGACTTCCATATATTTGTGTCCATGTTTCCTTTTCCCTGCCAGTCAGCATTACTGTTTGTAACTGAGAGGTGTCCCTGCTTTTCTTTAGTTTCTCAGATCAGCTCCTTGTGTTTAAAATGAAACTGAGCATGCTATTCAACCACTGATCTTCAGCTAGCTAAGCTCTCGTTAAATCCTCTAAGCAGAAAGTGTTTCTCCGTGGAAAAGCAAGCTGAAGGCAGCCCAACATTATCTCTCAGCTTTGGAAGACGTGCAGATGCTGATTGTAACGGAGTCGTTATGTTAATGCTTGTTCTGACCTCCTGAGCGCTGAGCGTGCATGAAGAGTCCACGACACGTGTGAACTGCACTGTTCTGGTGTCAGTGAAAAAGCAGAAACAACGAGCATTATATTAGCAGTAAATGAGATCAGCACTGACCAGTAGGGCTGCCACAATCGATTATTCTGATAGTCGACTAGTCACCGATTATTTTTGCGATTAGTCGACTAATCAGATCATCATCCATTGGACGTAAAACGTACAGCTTATTGCACCAGCAGCATCTGCTCTTATATAACTATCATTAGCTTACAGCTTTAAGTGTTTACGGTCTGTGCTAACTAAAAATAAAGACAAGATGATAGTTTATTACATTTTAATGAAATCTGCAGATTGTTTGAAGTTTAATAAACTCCTTGCTATCTAAAATATAACAGGACACCGGAGTAAATTCTCGAGCATCTCACACTTCTGATGATCAGCTGTCTGCTTGATGTTTATTCAGCTGTGTAAAAACTATAACTATAACTGATTTACTCAGGAACAAATAAAATACTAAAAAAAAGCCAAACAATAACATGTTTAAGTTATCTAAGTGACTTATATATCATGTTTAACCTGAGTAGCGAAAGACGGCGGTGGGTTTGAAAACGATTTGCCGGGAGTCCGGTGTTCTCACGGCTCTAGTTAGCCTAGCCCCCGGCTAGCTATCGAGCTAGTGGGTAACAGATGTCTCCGAAAATGTCGGAGCGCTTTTGAAAATATGTGGTGTCCTGATAAACTGAGCAGATATTTGAGGTTTACACAGCTACATTCTCGCCTGAAAATATGTTAAACGTTTATTTTGTGACCCAGAAAGAATAATAAGAGTAACATTAAAACTAACCAGCTGCCGCCATTGTTGGAAACTGAGCTGGGCCGCGCTATGAATTCTGGGACACAGCTTCTTCTTCTTCTGGGTTTAACGGCAGCTGGCATCCTTGTACATGCAGTGCTGCCATCTTCTGTTTCAGTCCGTTATTACACTCTTAAATCCTGCTACTTATTCCTGCGTCTTTTGGGATCTTACAAAGCTTCAAACGACGCGTCGACTATTAAATCAGCCGTCGACGATTTTTATAGTCGACGTAATCGTGACTAGTCGACTAATCGTGGCAGCTCTACTGATCAGTAAGCATGAAAACAAACAGAGCTGTTCCATATCACTCACAGTGTCATCGGCTTTTAGGTGAGTCGACCTCGTACTGACAAAGGTTCAAACAGTGAACCGTGGGAGTGGACCCATGATTCAGTCTCTGTTGATGAACCCTGCCCACAGTCAGTAAACTGGGCCTGTGTAATTAATAGTATAGGTTCTCATATGCTCAGTGAAATATAATAGAAATACTTTAGAAATACGGTGTTGTTAGTAATGCACAGGCTAAGTGCTGTTAACTAAAGGTGGTCATTTCCAGATACTTGTGATCAGAGCAGTGAGTGCTGCTCTTCTTGAAGTGTAATTGCATCTCTCTCTGTGACTCATTAGGCCAAGCGTCTGAAGAGACAGGAGCTGTTTGCCAGAGAGGGCCTGACGTGGCAGAAGATTGTCCATTTCTGCACCGAGCATCAGGACAAAAGTCAGCAGCAAGCTGCCAGTCAGGAGCTGAAGAGCCTGCTCCTGGCAGCCAAACAGATGGGTAAGGAGGCACACCTCAGCTGTAACTCGTGTTTGTGTGAAGCTGGAGAAGCGTTCATGAAAACCTCAGAATGCCTGTTTCTGTTTATACTCATTAAAACCCTGAATAAAGAAGGGCGGGGCCAAAATGACATCATGCAGTGTTGGTAGGTTATATTTGGGGGAATTCTCTGCAAAAGCAACATGGAAGATTTTGCAGGTAGTTTTAATGGCTGTACTCTATCAGCTGTTAATGTGATCATGTGGTTATTGTACTGTTCACACGTCTTCCATGTGAAGGTTCAAACACAGAGCAGCTCAAACCAAACAGCATGTTTGATGGCAGAGTTAAAGTCTGTCCATGTGTTACTGAGCTCTGAGGAAACCCTGCGAGGATCTGATTGGCTGCTCACCGTTCACCAGTCAGACTAACAGTGTGTGTGCTCGTTTGTGTGTTGGAGCTGCCCTCAAACTGTGTGACTAGATCCAAATGAAAAGTTGTTCTTAGGATGCTCTCGAGGATGAAAGCAGCCATTGTGTTTGTAACGTGCAACCACGAGCTGCTGCTTTTTTTAGGCCGTTTTAATTGGTTTAAATCCTTTTCATCTGTTTTCACTTTGCCTCTCCAGCCTTCTTTGCTCTAGTCTGCCTCTGTCCTTTTGACATTTTTTCCTCTAATTGGACAATTATGCTGCATTTCTTTTTTTTTTTAAGTGCAGTTCTGCTAAAGTATGAATTGTTTGGAATAATATTTAAATGAGGTGCAGGAACAGTTAGCTCGTGTTTGGCCTTTCCTGCTTAGAGCTGCCGACTCTTTCTAGCACTATTAATAGTGCTGTGCACAGATTTAATGGCCATATAAAGCAGTGCTGCTGTCTAGGCACAGCTAATGGTAATAGAAAGGATAAAGGTGATTGTTGCAGCAATCCTAATAATCGTCATCATTAAAATGATAATCATTACATCCATTTTCCCTTAAGATGGAAATTCTCCTTTCTGCCAGTGTTTGGGCCACACTGGGTTTCAAGGAAGAAAAGGAAACCAGGTCCGTTCCTCACAGGGCAGCTAGTGTTTAATGAATCCTGTGGGTTATAAACCTCACGTGGACGTTACTGACAGAAGCTCCGGTCATGCTAACAGCTGAAGCCAGTCGACTGATACTGCTGGCAGTATGTGACTGCTGAACAACATCATGCATTTAACACTGGAATTCCCAGCTTCTACCGTTCTACCTTTAAAAGCCGGAGAGCAGTCAAGTCAAGAAGGCTTCTACCTGAGACCCCCGCGGAGTCATCATTTTGCGTTTCTACCTTTAAAAGCCGGAGAGCAGTCAAATGCTGGAAGTGGAAGCTAAATTGGCTAGTCATTCATATGTATATTGGGTCGTTACCTAGGAATTCTGGAGGGAGGGGATTGGGGGAGAAATCAACACACATGAGTCTAGGTCCTTTGTTGCTGACATTTATTGATAAAAACAGTAGTTTCATTTCATGTTATTTCCTTTTTCATTTCAAGCAAGGAAGTGGATGTAGTTAGTAAGTAAGATATTTCAGACATTATTCTGACACAGAGGAGGAGATACTGGAATTATAATTAGTATCTATGCATGCATTTGTGATTTTGTTTGACCTTCCCATTGCTCACAATTTGAATTTGTTCACACTGCAGATGAGTGTCTCAGTCCCCAAACAAGCTCTCTTTTTCGGTGGAGAAGCAGTCTCCTCATCCGCAGTGAGTGTGGAGAAATCAACACACATGAGTCTAGGTCCTTTGTTGCTGACATTTATTGATAAAAACAGTAGTTTCATTTCATGTTATTTCCTTTTTCATTTCAAGCAAGGAAGTGGATGTAGTTAGTAAGTAAGATATTTCAGACATTATTCTGACACAGAGGAGGAGATACTGGAATTATAATTAGTATCTATGCATGCATTTGTGATTTTGTTTGACCTTCCCATTGCTTACAGTACAAAAAACCAACCATTTGTACACATATGTACTAATAATAATAAAAAGTGAGTGCAACACTGCAACCCATCACCCCGTCGTTCAGTGGTCGTTGATCAGTGGTCCATTGTGGCACCATTCAGAGCACTGGTACAATAGTACCAGCAAGATATGGGAAGACATTGCAAATGTACTTGGATTTTAGGTTGCAAGCCACCCAAAACTTGATCCCAAACTTGTCAGGTTTACTTGCAATATACTGCAGGAAACCCGTCACCCCGTCGTTCTGTGGTCCATTGTGGCACCACTGATCAACGACCACTGAACGACGGGGTGACGGGTTGCATTGTTATGTGGTCACACCCCCGTCGTTGATCAGTGGTCCATTGTGGCACCATTCAGAGCACTGGTACAATAGTACCAGCAAGATATGGGAAGACATTGCAAATGTACTTGGATTTTAGGTTGCAAGCCACCCAAAACTTGATCCCAAACTTGTCAGGTTTACTTGCAATATACTGCAGGAAACCCGTCACCCCGTCGTTCTGTGGTCCATTGTGGCACCACTGATCAACGACCACTGAACGACGGGGGTGTGACCCCGCTGATCAGTGTGACCTGACCCCACTGATCAATTGTGATCAAGGGTATATATATGATACAATCTCACTGCACTTAGCCTAACCCTTCATTGCCCTGAAGAATCCTGTGGTGTACGGACCTCCTCTCCAAGGAAAGAAAATGCAGAGAAGACTCACCACCCAGCAGGCGTTGGAAATGATCCTGGCGGAAGTCGACCCTTGTGACTCGGATGGAGAAGACCTAGAAGTTCAGCCGGATTCGGACTCAGAGCTGTCTGATCAGTCTTCCGGTTAGTTTCATTTCATGTTATTTCCTTTTTCATTTCAAGCAAGGAAGTGGATGTAGTTAGTAAGTAAGATATTTCAGACATTATTCTGACACAGAGGAGGAGATACTGGAATTATAATTAGTATCTATGCATGCATTTGTGATTTTGTTTGACCTTCCCATTGCTCACAATTTGAATTTGTTCACACTGCAGATGAGGAGACTGCTTCTCCACCGAAAAAGAGAGCTTGTTTGGGGACTGAGACAGCGAAAGATGGCACAGTGTGGCGTGAAGAACATGTGGGGACCCGTCTCCCTTTCACCCCTATAGAACCGTACGCTGCAGATGGAGAGCCAACGGCTAAGGCCAGGAGAAGTATCTTGAGTCGCCTTCAGAGCTTCCTGTGTTTCATCACTCTTGACATGCTTCGTAGCATTCAAGAATGGACTATTCAACATGCACAGCAAACGGAGCATGTTTGTTGGTTCATGGACCTCCCTGAACTAATGGCATTTATTGCTATTGTCATCTTGCGGGGGGTTTACAGGGTTCCATCTGTAAATGACTGCTGGTCAGCAAACCTGGGAAACCCACAGATAATTGGAACTATGGCACGAAACCGCTTCCAAGACATCATGCAACACCTACGCTTTGATGACAAGTCCACCCGCTGTGATCGAGCAAAGACTGATAAGTTCGCAGCAATTTCCAGTGTGTGGGGATCATTTGTCACCAACTGCATCACGTGCTACAACCCTGGTCTACATATCACCATCAATGAACAGCTTTTCCCATCAAAAACTCGGTGCAGTTTCCTGCAGTATATTGCCAGTAAACCGGACAAGTTTGGGATCAAGTTTTGGGTGGCTTGCGACCTAAAATCCAAGTACATTTGCAATGTCTTCCCATATCTTGGCAAGGACCCCAATCGTCCCACTGGGGAGAGACTTTCCGAAAATGTAGTTATGAGGCTGATGGAACCATTCCTGGACAAGGGCAGAAATGTTACCACTGACAATTTTTTCACATCGCTTTCACTTGCGCAAAAACTTCTTAGACGGAAAACCACCATCCTCGGCACAGTCAACAAGATTCGCAGGGAAATTCCTCAATCCACTAGACAGACAGATCGCAATGAATTCACCACTCAGGTATGTTGCAGGTCTTTTGTGGTTCTATGTTTATGTGTTTCATTGTGTGTAAAAGGGCTATGGAATTAACAATTTATCTTATTTCTTAGGTGTTTTCAACCTCTGCTGCCACGCTGACGGCGTATGCGGCCAAACGGAAGAAGACAGTATATATTCTTAGCAGCATGCACAGCGTGGTTCAGACCGAAAACACTACCAAAAGGAAGCCAAACACTGTCACCCTTTACAACAAGACAAAGTGTGGCGTGGATGTGATGGACCAGATGGTTCGGGAGTACACTGTCCGCAAAGGAACACGGCGCTGGCCAGTTGCCGTGTTTTATAACATGATTGACATGGCAGCACTGAATGCACATGTGCTGTATCAAGAATGCACCGGGACGAAGGAAAGACGGGTGGACTTCCTGGTAGCCCTTGCAACCGAATTGGCTCACTCTCATGTAGCTGCGAAGAAGGAAAGAAAAGAACAGTTGCTTCGGACACAACCCTCCACACCGAGCCCTGGAAAAAGGGCCACGTGTCAGGTCAAACACAGATGCAAAAAAAATCAGGCCACTGTGCGATGTGTTCACTGCTACAGGTACACATGTGGTAAATGCAGGCGACAGATACCGTGGCAGTGCCAGGATTGTGAGTGATTGCTGAAAATGTTGTAATGTACTCACTCAATTTTTGTTATTATTTGTAAACATGTGTACAAACGGTTGGTTTTTTTTCTATTTTCATCAATAAATGTCAGCAACAAAGGACCTACATGTGTGTTGAGTTCTCCCTAAGATGGCATACTGAAACACTCCAAGTGTTTGCAAGTAAACCTGACAAGTTTGGGATCAAGTTTTGGGTGGCTTGCAACCTAAAATCCAAGTACATTTGCAATGTCTTCCCATATCTTGCTGGTACTATTGTACCAGTGCTCTGAATGGTGCCACAATGGACCACTGATCAACGACCACTGAACGACGGGGTGACGGGTTGCAGTGTTGCACTCACTTTTTATTATTATTAGTACATATGTGTACAAATGGTTGGTTTTTTGTACTGTAAGCAATGGGAAGGTCAAACAAAATCACAAATGCATGCATAGATACTAATTATAATTCCAGTATCTCCTCCTCTGTGTCAGAATAATGTCTGAAATATCTTACTTACTAACTACATCCACTTCCTTGCTTGAAATGAAAAAGGAAATAACATGAAATGAAACTACTGTTTTTATCAATAAATGTCAGCAACAAAGGACCTAGACTCATGTGTGTTGATTTCTCCACACTCACTGCGGATGAGGAGACTGCTTCTCCACCGAAAAAGAGAGCTTGTTTGGGGACTGAGACACTCATCTGCAGTGTGAACAAATTCAAATTGTGAGCAATGGGAAGGTCAAACAAAATCACAAATGCATGCATAGATACTAATTATAATTCCAGTATCTCCTCCTCTGTGTCAGAATAATGTCTGAAATATCTTACTTACTAACTACATCCACTTCCTTGCTTGAAATGAAAAAGGAAATAACATGAAATGAAACTACTGTTTTTATCAATAAATGTCAGCAACAAAGGACCTAGACTCATGTGTGTTGATTTCTCCCCCAATCCCCTCCCTCCAGAATTCCTAGGTAACGACCCAATATACATATGAATGACTAGCCAATTTAGCTTCCACTTCCAGCATTTGACTGCTCTCCGGCTTTTAAAGGTAGAAACGCAAAATGATGACTCCGCGGGGGTCTAAGGTACTACCCCGAAATGACTGCTCTCCGGGGGTGTAAGTGTTAAATGAGTCGATTGATTAGTGACTGCGTCCTTCTTTCCTGGCATTATTGGCTTTTTATGACTTGACATTATAACAGAGTTCATGTAGAAGGTAGAGTTTGGTGTTTCTCTGGGGCGGGTACAGGAACATCCATGGGTTTCTGGACAGTGACACACTTTTAGAGTTTTACTTCTGTATACTCGAACAGTTGATTTGATTGCAGTGCAGCGTGGACACCCAAGTCTGTGAATGCAATGACTCGAGAACGGGGCAGCTTTGATGAGTTCGAATCTCAGTGACTTCAACCCTCGGGTCGGGGTTTTTGAAAATCTAGTTGTGCCACAATCTTGGGCGATCGTGGCTCAAGAGTTGGGAGTTCGTCTTGTAATCGGAAGGTTGCCGGTTCGAGCCCCGGCTTGGACAGTCTCGGTCGTTGTGTCCTTGGGCGAGACACTTCACCCGTTGCCTACTGGTGGTGGTCAGAGGGCCCGGTGGCGCCAGTGTCCGGCAGCCTCACCTCTGTCAGTGCGCCCCAGGGTGGCTGTGGCTACAATGTAGCTTCCACTGTAGTCACCAGTGTGTGACTGGGTGGATGACTGGACGTGTAAAGGACTAGTAAAAGCGCTACAGAAATACAGGATATTTACCATTTGTCAGTGTCATAACTCAGACAGGAGGCTGAGGGTAGAACTGGCAGCTGTGCTTCGAATAGTTGGATGTGCAGGTTTGTTGCAGTTGGGAGCGTCTACAGCCAGGTGCAGTGTTTGCTTCCACGAGAAGCTCAGCCACGCCTTTGCTGCAGTTGCCTTCAGTTGTTGCATGTTTACAGGTGTCTCTACCTTCAGTTCGTCTCGAGTCTGGAAACCTATTTTGGGTTGCAGTCAGAGTTCGATGCCTTTACAAACTCTTGGTTCTTGCAAATATAAAATGACCAAAGTGTGTTTTTGTTCAAACATGTGTGGACCTAACTGTAAATTCTGTGCATAACGCTGCAGTGCTAACTGTGGTGTGCATGTGCTTGTTCCACAGTGGCTTCTGAACTCGGTCAGGCGGTGGGTGAAAGCGCAGCCGTGTTCCTGTTTGAAACCTTCCACAACAAAGACCACGTTGGTACAGAGGAGACTCGGGCCATCAAACACATGTTCGGTCCCTTTCCATCATCGGCAGCTGAAGCGTCCTGCGCCTCTGTGGGTCGACTGGTGGCTTTGCTCGGTGACTCCCGAGTCGAAGACTTTATCCAGAGCCAACGCTCCTGCCGCAACCTGGACCGAAGCGCCGCTTTTGGGCGCAACATTGCTTTCTCACATGACGGTTACACACTCGACCCACTGGAGGGGCTGCCCTTCTCCGGTATCCAGGAAGAGAGTGCCAGCTTGGATTTCATCAACTTTTTCAACAACCAAAAGAGCGGCAAGAAGGGCATCAGTGAAGAGGCTCCGTCCAGTACAGGAAGCCCCCTGACCCCGGGGGATGGCTCCATCCTTAGAACAGAAGTAGATAAATATCTGTGTGGAGGCAACATGATGTCATCCAACCCAGAGGAGCTGTGCACGTCTCTGTTTGAAATGCTGGCCTCACACAGGAGCAACGATGAGCTGCAGAACGAGGTCTGTACCACTGGTCTGTTCGTATTAACCCTGAAGGTTAGGTCAATATATAACATGCGCATTAATAGAAGTCACTGGAAAGTAAGGAACTCATTTTATGCAGAAGTGTTGACTGAAGTTGGTGTTTCAGGGTTGTTTTTATCCTCACACATCATCAGAAATCAGTGCCTCTGTCATATTTAATATCTGTCTGCACTGTTTCTTCATGTGGACCAATCAGATTGTTTGTACAGATTCACCAGTGCTACAGCGTCTACACTGGTTGTTATGGTAACTTGGCTTTGCAAACACTCAGGAATAGGACATGCATCATCCTGCCCTAGACCATCTAGTACGAACCCCACCTCTAAAGCACCATCTGCTGTCATGTCGTCCTGCACGGTGCTCAGCTCGTAGCAGGCTTGGAGGTCATCCATACGCTTGATTATAAACCTGACAGACTGTTGTGATGCTTTCATCACTACATGTCTGTGAAGTTTGACCTCTCCCACTGTTATGTTTATTGTTGTGCAACATCTATTGATTCTATCACGCTGACCTTCAGCAGCACTGGAGTTATCATGTCCTGGCTGTTAAACCATACTTGGCCTTTACCTCTGCACATTTCAGACTTGTACATTTTGACCTTCAGTGGCAATAAAGACCTGGAAATATTAGGAGCCTAATGTGCACACAGTTAAGACCATAAGGAGAGATGTACCAGTGCTGCCAGTGCCTGACTAGGGTTTGTTTTTCCCACCGTGTGACCTGGGACACTGATTAGAACTATTAGAAAATGATAGCAACAGTGTTACAGTAAATTCACCAGGTAACAGGATGTGGACCCTTTTGTCTTTCACTTGTATCCATAATTTTCCTGATAACTGCTTTGATCCTTTGCCCATATCAAGGCTCTTACTGGGGCTGCTGGTGTGTGCTTGGATATGAGCTGTGAACACACGGAGCTTTAGCTGTAGGTGTCAAAGGGATTTCAAGGTTTGATTGTGTTTGTTGTTGTAAGGTTTTCGTTGTGTTGCTGTTCTCTTTGGTCACAGGTCGAGGACATTTCAGTCCCTCTCTGTCCACAGGTATTTGAACACATCTTTGACTGTGGTGCCAAAGAAACGATGCATTCAGTGCACGTTTGGTGGTGTTTGTTTTTTAGTAGATTCTGCAGTGAAATCATCTAAATGATTAGTATAATGAATACGCGTGTTCACACCAGGGCTGTGTGGTCTGTTCTTCGTTGAGTGCAGACACAAACACCCTTTGGAGACGTAGTGTCGGCTCCAGTTTAACTCCAGTGCTGTTCCTTCATATCGTGAACATGACCACAGTAAACACACTGTAGGTGTGAAAATGGCTGTAAATATTCACTTTGTCAAATCAAACGTATATTTTTGGAATTCTGTGATTTAACGATGATGAAAACAAAGAGTGGAAATGAAACCTGAGCTCAGCGGTGATGCAGATGATGTGCTGGTGTGTTCAGTGTGGCAGGGGTGCACTTGTTGCCGTGCTGTTAGCCATCAGCTGTCTATTCTGAAGCCAAGAGAAGGAAAAGTGTTGCATCAATACAAAGGTATTTAGAGATAGTGATGAACTTATATTCACAGTTTAAGGAACAAAAGCAAAGTGTTCCTCGGGAAAAGCAGGATGAGTGTAAAAGCAGTGACTGCCATCAGCTGTGTTTCTTCTGTCAGCAGCTGAATGATCACTGCGTGCTGCTGCGCCTCTTCATATTTGCCTCAGGGTCGTCACCACAGTAGAATTTCAAACTCGGCTGCATCACAGGGAAGATGTTTACCTCTGCAGCTACACCAGTGTTGGTGAAGAAGTCCTTTCTTAGTCAACTTGTTCATTTTCACCATCGATCGTGGTGATACATTTTACAACCTACTAATAAATGAATGGGTGAGCAAACAGCACAATACCTAACATGCACATATTTTCATTATTGTAGAACAAGAGTTAAGAAAGTTAAAATATAGAAACGTCACTGTCAGCCGTGCAGCTGGCTACAACCAGACGACACATCAGCCTGCAGCTCTGCATCCTCAGCTGTGCTGTGCAGGCCTGAAGCCCGTCCTGTTGGTCTGCTGTTCACTTTATCTCATGCTCTGGACTCAGCTGTGGTGCACCCACTGCTCTGCACATCTGGTTCTGCTCTGCACATCTGGTTCTCTGTGTGTCTGTAATCCACTTTGCCTTGGTTCAGTATTTTACAGCCACTGTGTTAATGATAAACGATGGAGGCTCTCAGGTCATTGCTTATCTTGGACAAAACTGTTTAATACTTCAGTGTTGATGAAACTGAAGCTCTACGGACACGTTTAAATTCCTCCTAACATGAACATGAAGGAGCTGTTAGTGAGCGGCGGAGCTGTGTGTCCGCCTCAGTCATGTGCTTCTTTCTTTTCTGAGTCTCATTGTCAGACCAGTAACATCTGGATGTGACTAAATTTGTACTGCAAAGACTTTGTGTGCTATTGTGTAGAGTTTAGACTTTGACCGAGCAGCTTGTTGTGCTGAACGTCTGCTCCATGGAAACATTATCCACATCCTGGAAAGCATACAGTCACAAAATAATCAGCATAGCTGATGTTCTTTAAGCATAAAGTGCAGCACAGCATAAAGCATAGAGTGGACACGAGGTTTGTGAGTGCAGTAACTTGAGCTCGACACCACAGCTGTGTCTGCTAAACTGTTTTAACCTTCATTTACCCACAAAGTTGATTCTGTTCATCTGGAGTAACGTTCGTCACTCATCAGCTGACTTCTTCAGTCCCAGCTGACTGCAAGTTTCCAGCCTTATAAGCAGGACATTTAAACAATGACTGAAACCAGCAGCAGTGGCTGTGAGGTTCAGGATCATAATATGCAATAATTGTATAACTGTCATGACCAGTGATCACAGAGAGCTGGGGAATGGTTCCTCAGCTCTCTGCAGTCTGAAAGCTCCACGTCCAGATGAACAGAATCAACCTTTGTGGGCTTTCTTGCCTGGATGATTGAGCATCAAGACTGCCCTCAGTTAGTTTTTAGCTCTGCCGCTGACAGACAGCTCCACCTCAGTCTAAGTGGGAACTGTTGTCTCTCAGTGAACTTCAGTGAACCAGGATCAGAATACTTTATTAATCTCTAAGCACATTATGTGGGTTACAGTTGCTCCAGGACAGTAACAGACGAACTATTTAAACAATGCAATATGTTACAGAATTTTCAAATGTAAGAAATCGCACCAATATTTACAGATCACTCAATAATAAATATCAAGGACTAACAGAGGTGATTATAAATAAATATCAAGAATACTGAGATGATTTGCTGTGTCATTCTGTGGTGCATTATGGGTAATCTCAGTCTCTCACTGAGCGTGCTCCTGTGACTAGCCAGCACGTGTTTTTATATTTGTATTTCATATTTTTGACGTAAGCGTTGTATGACGTGGTGAAACAGCAGCCCTGAAGAGTGACAGCTGTTTAAATGTCCAAACACTGGAGTGTAAGTTTTTGTGTGAGGGATTTGCTGTGCAGCTTTGGGGTTTGTTTGGATCTACATCTTCCTGTGTAAAGCAGATTAGGCTGCTCGTTGCACGGGTCTGTTTCTCACCCTATTTGAACCTCTAATTTGCTATTCTTCACATTCTTATATGAAGCAGGAAACCATTTTGTGCCTGTGGATTTTCAACACTTCACTTATATGTCCAGGCTTTCATCTGCCCCTACCCCACAGCCCTTCTATCAATTTAGCACAGAGTCAGAATTGTACAACTTCAGCTGGTTCCAGTTGCTTCCAATGTTTCTCACGTAGTTGACATTTGGAAGCCAACTTTCCCACAGACATCCTCAGGTGTAGACTGCTGTGTGTGTGTGTGTGAGCAGAGACACACACGGAAACACACTGTGAGAGTGCACCTGCAGGCTCTCTATGCATCTACCTCTGTGTGACTCCAAAGTCAACACTAAAGTTTAAAGGCTTTGCACTCTGTGGCATTAAAGCCAACAATGGAGAAACTCGCTTCTTATTATTTCTCATTGGTGACCTTGGATTGCTGACATTTTGTGGTGGGTGCTGAGTGCAGGCGGGAACCGCGGACTGCAAAGCCATTTAGTTACATACAGATTTGGTCATGTCATTTCATAGTGAGGGGAGTTCAGTACAGTAGCAGGGAGATATCTCAGAAACTTTACATCTTTATAATTTTAAGCTTATGTTGACTTCTTCCATTATCAACTGGTTTTCCATTACAGCTGATTACCACCTAATATGCGTGGTCATCGTCATAGCAACGCGGCCGAGTGTCCTGTGACGTAATTGGTATACGACACAAACCATAGAACAAAGATGGAGGTGGAGGCGATGATACACCTGCTGCTCGCTCTGTGGCTTTTCGTCACACTCGGGGACCACGCCGTTGGTTTTGTAGCCATCTCCCTCATCGCCGGGTTTCAAAAATGGTGGTTTTGATTTTTGTGCATGAGACTCTCTCATGTCTCATCGAGTGACGCCACTGACGAGCCAGTTGCTAGCATGCGGTCTGACAACATCACATTTTAGTACCTGCTCGGATCGCTTGGAATCCTGGCTGTGCAGGAACTATTTTAGTACCCGGTACCAAGTACTATGACCTAATGAAAACCCCGAAAACTGTGAACAGTCGATCCGAGTAGGTACTAATGGAAAACAAGTAGGCCTGCAGAGCGAGAGCGAAGAGCTCTAATAGGGTGATATGGTACTACAAGGTCATTAAGATAAGATGGGGCCTGATTATTTAAGACCTTGTATGTGAGGAGCAGGATTTTGAATTCTGGATTTAACAGGAAGCCAAAACAGGAGAAATCTGCTCTCTCTTTCTAGTCCCTGTCAGGACTCTTGCTGCAGCATTTTGGATCAGCTGAAGGCTTTTCAGTGAGTTTTTAGGACTTCCTGATAATAATGAATTACAGTCGTCCAGCCTGGAAGTAATAAATGCATGAACTAGTTTTTCAGCGTCACTCTGAGACAGGATATTTCTAACTTTAGAGATGTTGCACAAATGGAAGAACGCAGTCTTACATATTTGTTTAATATGTGCGTTGAAGGACATGTCCTGGTCAAAAATGACTCCAAGGTTCCTCACAGCGTTACTGGAGGCCAAGGTAATGCCATCCAGAGTAAGAATCTCGACCCTGGAAAGACGGTTGATGTTTGTGGAAAAAGTGTTGGGCTGTCGCACAGCATGACCCTCTCCTTTCCAAGTCTGGAGCCCTGGCTTCGTCCGAGTCTGAAGACGAGGATTATCTGGTTGATGTCCCCGCAATTAGCTGGGCTGACCACATGGAATATGTTGATGGGTTAGCCGATGACGAGCCGGAACCATGCAGGAGCGCTGACGGGCTTCAGCCTGGGTTGAACTCTGCAGCGCTCCCCAGTAAGACGATGATGTGCTGGACATCGGCCTGGACATCCATGGTTTGTCAGAGGATGAGCAGGAGAGCTCATTGTCGGCCCAATGTGCCGCTGCTGCTGCGCCGGTCGGCCACGATGATGCCACTCTTTTCTCCCTGTTTCGCCGTGCTGCTGAGAAGCTGCATGTGACTGGCCCTCTCCTCCGCCAGCTCATGTTCCCAGACTTTGTGTGCGAGCTAACAGCATCATGGGACAAACCTCTGTCTACCTGGGTCACTATGCCCGGCTATGGACAGTCCATGGAATTGGACGGCGCCGAGGGGGCTGGCTTAGCTAACCCACTCCTTAGGGAGCCGTCTCTGGCTGCTTATCTGACCCCGTCCCATAACCATGGTGTCGGCGGCCCCGCAACTCTGCTGTCCAAGTACGGCAGATTCTCTGCTTTGCAGCTGGAGAAGATTTATCGGGCTCATGCCGGCACTACTCGCGCCATGAGCTCCGTCACCATGCTCCAGATGTACCAGGCGATGTGCCTGACGGAGCTCAGATCGCTGATTCCTGATGACAGCCCGCTGGCACCTCTTCTTAACGAGGTCAGAGTTGCCACAGATCACATCCTCCGTGCGTCTCGCTGTGCAGCACTCTCCCTTGGCAGAGGGATGGCTTCGACAGTAGTGGCGCAGAGGCACCTGTGGCTGACCCTCTCTGACGTCCCAGATAGGGACAGGGCTGTATATCTGGACCCACCAGTGTCTGCAGCTGGGATATTCAGACATTCACTTGAAGCCATTCAGGCTAGATTCGATCTGAAGGAAGAAGCAGACGGAAGCTCTGCGCGACATCATCCCCAGACGTCAGCCCAAGCCCGCAGCCAGCTCTCACAGGCCCGCCGCTCCTCTGCCGACTGGCAAGAGACTGGTGCCCACTGCTGAAGTGGGTGTGCCGCCAGCGAGAGCACATCCTCCGGCCCGAGCTCCACGCCAGTCAGCCTGGAGCAAAGGTCCACCTTCGGGCCTCCGGCGGGAACCGACGCCCAGGAGGAAGAAGCCTCAGCCCTCCTAGCTGTGGTTTCGAGTGGAGAAGGGATCCAGCAGCAGGGAGATGCTGCTTTTACCCCTCTGTTGCCACCCAAGAGGTGCCGCTTAAGTTTTGTTCAGGTTGTCAGCCCCAGAAGGCGCTGCACTTTCCTAACACTGTCTCCCAAGCACAAAACCCCTGCACACAAAATGCCTCAGGTAACTCCCTGTTCAGGTGTGTTAAATGTTCAGGTGACCACATCGAGTGTTCCCGCTGTTTTTCATTGTTGTGCCCCAGAAAAGGTGCCTCCAACAAAATGTATGAATGTACATGTTCCCATGTTACAATCAATAAAGAGTGTTGTTTATTCTCAAACAATCACAAATGCTCAGCCTGCAGGCAGAATGAGCCAGGTCGGGCAGGTGATGCAGTCCCCTGCAGACACACTGGGGGGCGACAACGCCCTGCCGACGGTGCTGCAGGTCAGCCGGCTGGCTGCTCACTTCCCTCAGTTGCGTGCTTGCGCCCCCTCTCCGTGGGTGCTGCGAACTGTTGCCATGGGTTACCGGTTCCAG
This sequence comes from Aulonocara sp. 'chitande type north' Nkhata Bay, assembly GCF_057382095.1. Taxonomy (NCBI): domain Eukaryota; kingdom Metazoa; phylum Chordata; class Actinopteri; order Cichliformes; family Cichlidae; genus Aulonocara; species Aulonocara sp. 'chitande type north' Nkhata Bay. The sequence continues at coordinate 5,372,782 of NC_141354.1, forward strand.
TTCCGGGTCAAGCCGCCTCGTTTCCAGAGAGTCGTAAACACGACTGTCAACACCGAGGCGGTGATGATACTCAGAGAGGAAATAAAGGCACTATTGCAGAAAAGAGCAATACGAGTGGTCCCCACTTCGGAAGCAGACAAAGGTTGGTACAGCCGTTATTTTGTTGTTCCGAAAAAAGGGGGAGGGCTTCGTTCCATCCTCGACCTGTGAGTCTTGAACACGTATCTACAAACGTACAGGTTCAAGATGCTAACAGCTCTTGAATGCGGTCGGCCCGGGAGATTGGTTTGCAACAATCGATCTAACAGATGCTTTTTTTTCATGTGTCTATACACCCGAAATACAGGCAGTTTCTGAGGTTTGCATTCAAGGGCGTAGCCTACGGATACCTAGTGCTGCCGTTCGGGCTGTCGCTCGCTCCTTGCACCTTTGCGAAATGTGCCAAAGCAGCGCTAGCGCCCCTCAGAGAGAGAGGCATCCGCATCTTAGTCTACCTAGACGACTGGGCTCTCGTAGCTTGCTCCAGAGAGCAGGCGGAGACACAGCTGTCGCTGGTTCTGTCACACATTCAGACACTGGGGTTCTCTGTGAACGTTCAAAAGAGCTCGCTAATCCCGAGTCAGCAGATTTCTTTTCTCAGTTTGGAAATATGCTCGCTTTCCAGTCGCGCACGTTTGTCGGAGCACAGAGTGGCCGCGTTTCATCGCTGCCTCGCTCAATTTCAGTTGGGACGCAGACTGCGTTTCCAGACGCTATTACGTTTGTTGGGCATGATGGCATCTATGATCGCCGTAGTGCCACTTGGACTGTTAAAAATGAGAGCGTTTCAACACTGGACTCTCTCTCACCCCCTGTGTGCATCGCGTCACCTCCGGAGGAGGCTGCAGGTAACCGCGTCTTGCATGCTAGCTCTCCGTCCTTGGAGGGAGCCCAGGCTGCTGCATCAGGGCTCTCGGATTGGGAGGGTGTTGTTTCGCAAGGTGGTGTCCACAGATGCTTCCCTAAGAGGGTGGGGAGCGCTGTGCAAGGGTGCGAGGGATCTGGTCCGCACTTAGAGCTGTTAGCAGTGTTCTTAGCTCTAAAGCATTTCTGTCCAGTCCTGAAGGGCCAGCATGTCTTAGTCAGGACGGACAATTTAACAGTGGTGTCTTACATAAACAGGCAGGGAGAAACACACTCTCCTCCCCTGTTGAAGCTGTCTCGCTCTCTGCTGTTATGGTGTTCATTTTCTGTCTCTAAGAGCCACCCATGTCCCGGGCCACCTGAACCTGGGGCCGGACCTTCTCTCCAGGGGGTCCTCTGGTGAGAGAATGGAGGTTACACCCTTTAATAGTGGCTCAGATTTGGGACCTATTTGGCAAGGGGCAAATAGATCTTTTTGCTTCACTGCCCCCTGTTCTTCTCCATAATCGACCACGATGCACCCTTGGGCTTGGACGCGCTAGCGCACCAATGGCCAGACGTGCTCCTGTATGCATTTCCCCCAGTGGAAATGATATCTCCACATCTAGAGAGAGTGCGTCGGCATTCCCTCTCTCTGATTCTAGTGGCCCCTTGGTGGCCCACACGGTCGTGGTATGCAGAGATAATCAGCCTGGTAGCAGCAAGTCCTTGGCAGCTTCCTCTCCGTAGGGACCTCCTCTCTCAGGCGGGCGGAGAAGTGGTTCATTTGCGCCCGGATCTGTGGCGCCTTCATGCTTACCTGCTGAGAGGTTAAACTTGATTGCTAAGGGTTTGCCACCTAGTGTGAAAGCGACAATTCAGAGCGCTAGGGCCTCATCTACTAGAGGCTTGTATGCTTACAAATGGTGAGCCTTCGAGCAATGGCAGGGATAGCTCAGTAGGTAGAGTGGTGGCCCCATGATCGGAAGGTCGGGGGTTCGACTCCACTGAACGGCTACCCTGAGGTACCCCTGAGCAAGGTACCGTCCCTACACACTGCTCCCCGGGCGCTGCACTGGCGGCTGCCCACTGCTTCACTGGGTGAATGGGTTAAATGCAGAGGAACTATTTCCCTATGGGGACTAACACGCACACTTTACACTTTACATGGTGCCAGGACTGCCACACTCTCCCATTTCAGTGCTCTATTGTGGATGTTTTGACATTCCTGCAGGAGCTGCTGGATAAGGGCCTTTCATTTTTGACAGTTAAGGTTTATTTAGCAGCTATATCTGCTTGTCATATTGGCTTTGATGAGGTGACACCAGGTGCACATCCCCTTGCCATACATTTTCTGAAAGGGGTTCACCGGCTGAGACCTGTGCTTAAGTCCAGTGTCCCTGCTTGGGACTTGTCTTTGGTGCTGGGGGCCCTTTATAGCCCCCGTTTGAACCCACTGAGTCTGTGGCTATGAAATTTCATATAAGACTGCATTACTTCTCGCTTTGGCTTCAGCAAAGCGAGTGGGTGACCTTCATGCGCTCTCTGTGCATCCCTCCTGCACACAGTTCTCTCCTGATGGTCTCAAGGTTGTATTGCGTCCAAATGCTGCCTATTTTCCCAAGATCATGCCTGCGTCTTATAGCTCAGTGGAGTTTGAGTTGCTGAGCTTTTGCTCCCCTCCTTTTGCATCTGAGGAGCAGAGGAGGATGCATTCTCTTTGTCCAGTGCGTGTGCTACGCACCTACATTGAGCGCACTCAGAGTGTGCGTTTATGTGACCAGCTGTTTGTCTGCTTCGCTAATCCAAATAGAGGTAGAGCTCTGTCTCACTGGCATATGGCACCAGAGGTCTTGCTTTGCCCCACGGGGTGAAAGCTCATTCCACCAGGGGGGTGGCAACCTCATGGGCTCTTTTTAAAGGGGTGCCTGTAGCTGATATTTGTGCGGCATCACTGGACACTTTTGCGCGGTTTTATCGGTTGGACGTTACAGCCCCTTCGGTGGCTCATGCTGTCCTTTCTGCTGGGTCTACCGCTCACTAAGGATGTGGTGATGTGTTGTACTGAGTGAATCGACTGAAAGGGAACATGTATGTCTACTTCTGTTCCCTGAAGGAGAGGAACGAGGTACAACACAAGGTGGCCCCACTGAGCAGTTTGGCTCGGTGAAGAGCGGCTATCGAACTGAGGGATGACTGTGATGACAGCGGCTATATGTGCAGGCGGGGCCGTGCGCGTGTCATCACACGTCATCTGCCTTAAAGGCATGAATAAAGTTTCTTCAGCCAGGACACGCGAGGGCGTGATATCCCGTACTTATGTGTTGTACCTCGTTCATCTCCTTCAGGGAACAGAAGTTATAGGCATAACTATTCGATTTTCATTGTATCCAGCAGGAGTGAAAGGTCATGTATGGTCATTGGGTTAAACACTGACAGTAAATGAGGGGGAGGTGGACCAGAGACACAAACAGACAGTATTGAAGAACCAATGCTCTTACGGACATTATTAACTTTATCCACGAAGAAATTTAGAAAGTCATCACTCTCAGATTTAGAGGTCACGGGTACTGGGTGGACCACGGGGAAAACAATAGAGTTTATGGTTTCAAATTGCACCTCCAAATTTCTCTTATTTGATGAGATTAGCTGAGCTGAAATATCCTGATCTGGCTGTTTTTATGTTTTCGTGAAGGGAAACCCAAAGTTTCCTAAGGTGGAGCCTGTGAACTTCAGGTTTAGTTGATTTTCCAAAGGCGTTCTACTTTCCTACAGATTCTTCTGACTTTCCTTATGTCATCATTTATCCACGGATGAGCTCTTTCCGGGCAGCAATGACAGACTTCATAGGTGCCACTGAATTTAATATCTCCAGACAATGATTGTTAAAACCCTGAGTAGCAACATCAGCATCAGTGATCGCATGAGGGTCCAACAAATCAGAACATTTCAGAGCAAGCATCATCCGTATCCTGATCGTCCACGTGCAGGCTGAAATCCCTGATCATTAAGACTTTCTCCAGTTGAATAGTGGAAGATAAAAAGTCTGTAAAATCCTGAATAAAAACACCAGCAGGGTTGAGAGGATGGTAAAATAAAACACAGTAAAGTATATTTGATGAACCAACCGTATGAAGTTGTGACTCAAAGGAGGGGAAAGTCTCAGAGTCCATAACTCTGCAGGACAAACTGTCCCAGTAAACGGTGCCACGTCCACCACCACGATGGTCCAAACGCGGAGTCCCGATGAAGTGACAGCCGACCAGGCAGAGCTCATTAAGGGGGACAAATTCATTCTCTGCTGCCAGGATTCAATGAGAAACATAAATCCAAACTGTTACTGATAAAAAAGTTGTTGTGTTTTTTTGTTTTTTTGGCCGCCTGTCCCGTCTGGTTCTTTTGCCATCAGAATTATTGTCTGAAGGCAAAGAGAGAAGCCCAACGGATTTACTTTACCATCCCTGCCTTGCTGTGTTGGTCCATTTGATTGACCTTTGTTGTTATTATTATTATTTTTTTAACACTTTTTATTTGTTTAGGAACATTTTTATGCAGCAAGATAAAAGAAAAAAAGAAAAAACAGAAACAGTATGAGGTCATGGGAAGATAACATACACCTGTACATACATCTGCACATCCACACATACATACGTCAACAAGTCTGCATTACTAATTCTATGCATCAAAGGGTGCTGCCACAAGCTGTAAAGTCCAGCCATTTTCTCCACCGTCTCCTTCCCAAATCTCCCTGCAGTCGCAGAGTGAAAGTCATACATTCCATCAATTTGACGTCTTCCACTATAGAGGTAAAAAGTGTTACAGTGGGAGGATCTCTACAGAGCCAGCGTTTTGTTATGGCCTTCTTCGCAGAAGCCAAGAGAACTTTCAGAAGGTAAACATCATCTGTAACTAAATCGTCTGTAAAATATCCCAGATACAATGAGGTAAATGTACAAGACACGTGGAATCCCAACACCTCTGTAATTATCTTTATAACTTCCGTCCAGAAGGGTCGTATGAGTGGGCAGGACCAGAATATATGACCGTAATCAGCCATGACTTCCCCACAATTCCTCCAGCAAAACGCAGGTGTAGCACTGAATTTAGACTTCTGTTTAGGCGTTATGAAATAGCGTATAATGTTCTTCCAGCAGAAGTCCCGCCACATGTTGGATGTTGTTATTATTTATGTTATTTTATTTTCAGTTGTTACAGATGGGACAGACATGACAGGGGGGAGGGAGGGAAACAAAGACAGCGGGGAAGAGGAATAGTGATGAAGGACAAAGAAAAGGGAAAAGAAAAGACGGGGGGCAAAAAAACCACATTTTTATATATATCACCTGGATCACCTGTTGAGAGAAAAAAAGAGAAAATAAGCAAACAAAACCAGCAATATAATAAACACAACACCATCGTGATTGTGTATATAACACTAAATATTAAATATTATTATTATGCAGCACGTAAGATTTACAGCGCACAGTGTGCTTTGAGGTAGGAGCCAAAAAGGGTGTAGTTATTAAATATTATGTTGTTATGTTATGCCTACTATGTGTTTATGTATGACTTTATTTATTTATTTACATCTGGAAATTTGGAAATCATGACCAACCCTTCTGTGTTTACCACAAGCAGTTGGACTATACTCGTTAAATGTTGCTTTTCTGGTACTGATACTGATACTATCACTGGCACTGGTACTGATACTGGCACGGGTACTGGTACCGATACTGGTGCTAATCCATAACCTAATGATCTCACTTCCTATTATTTCTGGTTGGATGCAGTCAGATCTGTTTTGAGAAGTGTATCTGGCAGTGATCAGGTCCAAAACAAGAGTCAGAGGACTGTTCAGTTGACCTGTGTTCAGACCTGATCGTTCATCCTATCATCCTATCGTTCATAGCATATCTGAGAGTTTCAAAAAGCTTTCAATCATATTAGGATGTTTGCCTTTCTCAGTAAATGTGCAGTGGAGGAACCATTGTACTGAAGGCAAGTCAGAGCTTGTGGTCTTAAGTAGCTGTTCAAAGCTTGGAGATGCCTGGGCTCATTATTCTGTCTCCGTCTGAGTCCTTCCCCACAAAGATCAAACCCGAGGGTGGAGTACTGCTTCTCATTTATCAGGGTGGAGATGATTCACTGCTGGTGAATGCTCCCATTTCTCTGTGTATAATTCATTGTCTGCCAGTGTTTTTCACCTTCATATTGATTTACCCACCTTTAGTGTGATTCATTGGGATACACCACGCCTAATGCTGCCATGTGTTAGCCTTCCTCCCTGTTTCTCCTTCTCTCCATGACCTGATTGGAGTGTTTTCATTTACTAAATTCTGAGTGTGAGAATTGTTCATACGGTGTCTCAGTGAACAAAGCCTGATGTATCGATCCCCTGATAGTTTGATCTGCTGTTCGTGCTTTAGATACAAGTGATCCAGTTAGCACAGTACACTCTCCCCTCTTACAAACCTTTAGTCCAGCCATGATTTGATGCTCTGTGCTCAGAATATCACTGTTCTCATATTTCTCCTCTGTGGTGATGCTACCTGCTCAGCAACTTTGTGTTGGGAGCTTTGAGTCGATCAGCTGGGTGTCATTTAAACATTGTTTTGGTAGAAGAACCCAGCTCTGTGAAAGTGGATCCTCTGTACACACGACTCTGCATTGTTGCTTCATCTGACTGCTGAATTATTCATGTTACACAACTTTTAAAAATGTGTGTAGACGGTCAAACTTGCCAGCTTTTCCAGGATTTAAATACACTGTAAACCTTTTTAACAACACTGTAGGAGAACGTCCGCCTATAAACACGTTAATAGATCGATGTGTTTGGTTAGAGCAGGGCGATATGTCCAAAAATATTTATCACCATACACATTTGAGAATTTGTGATAACGATATAACTGACGATATAATTGACACGAGACAAAATACAAAATAAAACTCCACAACTTTATTAGTGCAAAAAAAACCATCAATGTATTTTCACTTAAACAAGCAGCTGTTTTTTATCTGCATTAAAGTTATATAAACATTTAACAGTGCAAATGCAAATTCCTCGCTGACAGTTTAACCAAAAGGCATTTCCAGTGGAGCCGACACATCCTCAGCATAACCATGTATAACATCCACAAAACTTAAAAAGAGGTTAAACACACACAATACGGTAACATTATGTTGAAGCACAGCACGTATCACTCCGCGAGGCTCCGCCTACGACAGCCGTAATGCTCCGACAATCCATCAAGCGGTGCGGCTTCGTAGCTTAGCAAAGTCGTACTAGGCAAGGCAAGGCAAGGCAAATTTATTTGTATAGCACAATTCAACAACAAGGTGATTCAAAGTGCTTTACAGAGACATTAGAAACAAAAACAAATAAAAAGCATGATTTAAAATTGATTAAAACAAGCAAACAAACAAACTAACTAAACACACACATTTCACACCTGTTCGCGCGATCTGAACCCTTATCGTAAGGGGAGCTACCAGTCCTTCTGTGGACGAGCTACTTTCTATTTTAAATTCCCTGAATTTAAAATACTCTCTAGACCCAGTTGGGGAGCTACCCAGAGCTCTAAACCCACTTAGCAAACAAATAAACAAACAAAACAGTATGTAAAATCAAAACAGATAAAATCAGTAGTTAATGTAAGTTTTGAAATTTAAGCTTAAAAGTGTGGATTTGGTGCTTTATTCAAATGCAGCTGAGAACAGGTGAGTCTTCAACCTGGATTTAAATAAACTGAGTGTTTCAGCTGATCTGAGGCTTTCTGGGAGTTTGTTCCAGATATAAGGAGCATAAAAGTCGTACTGAAACATTTGACAGATTTCTGAGCGCCGTGTACATAAAATGGTTTCGAGGTCAGTAAACACAACCAGAGTTCATACATAAGGCACACGGGGTTATAAGGGGCTCTGTCGACTTTCAGAAAAATCAAAGGATTGATTTTAAGTGCGCCGTATTTTCCAAACAACGCGGTAATAACGACGGCCCGCTAGCATGCGCTACCAAAAATAGTGCTTTGTTGTGTATCTGACGGACGAAAGCTAAACCAGTTCCACACCAGTGAAGCTGCAGCATTTTTACAAACCAGTTCTGGTTCATGGTTTCATTCAACGATCCACTTTCTCCCTTCTCATTCTCATTCGCTGCCATGCTTTTTCCGCCATGTGCGTATGTAAACAAAGGCACTGTGCATGCACGTTTTACCCATATTCTATCGCCATGTTTCATTTTCTTATCATTGCCCAACATTATACCGGTGTTACCGTGAACGGTATGATATGGCCCAGCACTATGTTTGGTCATGCATCAGTATCATGTGTGTTGTCAGTTTATATTTAGTTCTCATACAGTTCAATATAAAAATGTAATATCATGACATGTAGTGTAACCTAATGTAAAAATGCTCTTTAGTTTAGTAAGGCCGTCCTAAATGAGTTAAGCTGTGCTATAATTATCCAGTCATTGGTGCAGATGATCCAAACTGGGCACAGGATCAGTTACAGTTACAGTGGTAAGTACTGCTTCTGACTTTGTTCTTATTTCATGGCTGCTTGGATGTTAACAGCAGGTGAATCAAATAAAAAAGGCCTTTTTAATCCTGACCAGGTAAATGGACTGATGTTCCAAACCTGCATTAAAGCTACTTTATTCCATGCATAGACTTGTCCACATTCATCCTGTGTAATTCTCCTCTTCAGCACCAATCTTGGCATTAGGCTCAGAGGAGTCAAGGATCGAACCACCATCCTCCTGAAAAGGAATCTTCAGTGTATTTTTCCTGTGCACGTGGTTTCAGGATGCCCTCCTGTGACTCAGCTCCACTCTGGTTCTTTTGTTCCATTTACTCACTGGAAATGAGCAGACCACACAGACCTTGCCACTGCTGACCCGTAGCTGTGCACGTGCAGACTTATTACACAGTTAACGTTTGCCTGAAGGATGGAGACTGCACACAAGCCATTTGAAGGAGAAAGTCTGTCTCTGTCCTTGCAGAGCCCACACCTAATCAGTCAGTTCCAAGGCCAGGATTCATGAGAGTTCATTTAAAAAACATCCCTGTGAGCAGATGAAACCTCACCCCCTCCGTCCACTGAGAGGAGAGGACATCACCTCTCCTCTCACTCCCAGCGTGAATAGAACAGATATTCACAGGGACCACGAAGTTTAGAAACCACAGAGCAAAGCAAGGCCTCGACAGTTTCCTGCTGTGCTCTCTGTCACAGCCTCCATTCTGAGACCAACCCTTATAGACGAGGGATAAGGGTGCTGCATTGTTCCACTGATCCTCACCAGCCTGTCACGTCTATTCATTTCCAATGAGAAATGTTTTTTTCCAAGTACTGACTGTCTTCTCCTGTTCCTGTCTCCAGCTGTTTGAGCTGCTCGGCCCAGAGGGGCTGGACATGATCTCAACCCTTCTGCAGCGAAGGGCGGCCATTGTTGACTCCCTCCTCCGCATCCAACCTGACAGGACTGTCTATCCATCAGGTAAGGCCCATGGCAGGCATGTCACCTCAGGGGGGGAAATACTCATGGAAGAATAAGTACTGTGTTCAGTGCGCAGCGTCCTAACATGACTGCATCCTTTGGATTGGATTGCACTGTAGGGACAGTCCTGCACAGTAAAACTAGCCTAAAAGGGAGAAGCTCGTTTGATCGGTGAGGGTTAAACACAGAGTTTCAGATGTCCTTGGTCATAACCTGCAGTTTTAAACGTATCTGAAGTATAAGGTTACACAGGCACCATTGCTCTGCTTGCTGTGACTGACTGTTGGAGTGTTAGCACCACAGGCTAACAACTCTGATGCTGTTGCATGGTGGTATCAGAGGATACTGAGATATTAGCACTGGACCGTAGCACTGTGTAACAAAGTGCTGCAGTATTTCTCTGCATGTGTGGACGGGATGGTTGTTATTTATCTAACCTGCTGTGTGTGTGTGTGTCCAGCTGACTGTGCTTTCCTCGCCATCAGGGAGTGAAGCTGGGCGTGTTTAGACGCTGTTGTCAGATAATGATGATGAGTCTTAGAGACACAGATGATTGGTGCTACATTTGAATCTACAGTAGACCATCTTAGCAGTCTTTCCTAACTTCTTATCATCCAGCATTAAGTCTGCTTAATGTTCCTGTTGATAACAGTTCACACATTGTTGCATTGAACCTTCATTTCATTCAGCATGCGACTGGTCCGACATGCGACTGGTCCGACATGCAGTGGTAGTCACAGCCCTGACCTGATTCCCTAACAATGACTGAGAACTGAGAGCATTTCTCCGTTTGTCTGTCAGCTTTGTCCGTTTGTGTTTTTAACTTTTCTTAAGGACTTTTAAAAAGTGAGGGAGGTTTTGTTTGTTTTTTTACAAAAATAAATGAACTAAAAAGCTGCCTGCATGGAGACAAACTCCTGGCTTAGTCTGAGGGAGAGTTGAACATGTAGCTGATTATAGTAAAACTATCTGCAGGTTGATTTACCCTTTAAGACCTACCATAGAACCAAGTCCGCCAGAGCTTATAGTATATTCTTACATGCTGTGGAGCCATTTCTGGGAGCATTTCAAGTTGCTATACATCAATACAACCATTACAGCCAAAATTTTAATAATATGTCTGCATTAAGTGCATAGTAATTACATAAATTGCAAAAAAGTGCAATGAATTACAAAAACATTTAAAATCGTTTTTGTTTTTTTAACATATATTTCTAGTTAGAGAAATTTAAGCGGCTTATCCCTCAAAACTGTAAATACAAAAAAGTTGCACAAAATAGTTTCCCACCACAGGAAATTTATTTTGAGTGTCTTCATAGTTTTATTTTTGAAATACACCAATTTTTATATACTGCAGGAAAAACGAAAATAAATAATATAGTGCAAATTTGCAAAAAAACAGCATATGCATCAAAATAAACTATTTCCAGCAGTGCAATATGAGTCCTAAGCATCCCAGAAACGACACAGAAAGTCACAAAGCCAAACATAACTTTTAAAAACACCAGTATAGGCTCATGAGGCCCTAATGGTAAAAAACTACATTTCCGCAAAATGACGTCACTTCCGGTTTCGGGCAGGTCATGGCGGACATGCAATAGTTCGCGCTGATGGACGTAGGAAGTGTTACAAACAGCTGATCGGATCGGCAAAGCGTGTTTCTGGAATATTATGTTTTTGTTGCTGCAAGTGCTTTTTATGCAGTTTTTGCAAAGCTTTATGTGGAAGGAAACTGTGACCGAGGACAAGCTGATGGCATCAGATGTAAGTACAACTCCTCCAGTTTCATATGCAAAAAAAATTATTGTGCTAGCTCACGTGGTTGCAGAGCTACCGGGATTTAAAAATAGTTACGCAAAACGAAGCGTGGCCGCCCCGACCGGCTTTAAAGGGTTAAAGCCACCCGTCCACTCTCTTGCATTAATATCTGCAGTGTGCAGGGCTGCTCTGCAAAGGGAGCACAGGGTGTACTCCACTACATTTATTTTAGTTACTAATTAGCATGTCAATCAAACTATAAATAACAAATCAAGACTAGCAGCTGCCAGTGCTAACCCTCAGCCTCCAGGCTGTACAACCGTCAGGTGGCACCAGTCCCTGAAAGTTGTAGAAAACACAATTACCATAATTACCAGTATCAGTTCAAATGGCCAAGTAGGAACACAAAGTCATGATAAATCTATAAAGCACTGAGATACCGTCACTTTGTGTTATTGGCTTTGTTATGGTGAGGACTGCAGCTGGACCATCGGGGGTTTTGACTGATATTCTACTCAAACCTGTTAGCATGTTAGCATGTATGCCATAGAGATAACATTGAAGCAGAGTTACTGGAGCGACTAATCAGATGAGCTGTTACGTGTAAGTTCATTTCATCCACCCTAGAAGGTGTGGGTGTTTATGAGAGACACACCTTTTTTTGATCGAGGTCTTTTTATTGAACAAAAAATTGCTTTTAACAACAATTAAAGCAGTATTAACAAACAGCCCTCCCCCCCCCTCCCCAGAACAGTGTAACTAAAACTCAGCCAGAGAAGAAAGAAATAAGATAAAATAAAATTACAGATAAAAAGTAAATAATAACATAAATGAATGCAAGCAAGGGGAAAAAACAAAACACACACACATTAAGCAATAGTATCTGGATTTAAACTTTCAAAGTAAGTTAGAAAAGGTTTCCGTATGTCATAAAATGTCCGAGCCGAACCTTTTACAGTGTAGCCGATCTTTTCCAGCTGAGTATTGTACATGACATCCTTAACCCAGTGCCCATAGACAGATGGAAGTGGCTCTTTCCATTTCAATAAGATCAACCTACGGCCAAAAGAGTGCAAGAAGATCAGAGTGTGATTCAGAAAGACTGGCATCACCCCAAAAATGGCCATAAATGGACAGGCTGTAATTGGAATGCCACATATCTTGGACATGGTTTCAAATATACTTTTCCAAAAGCTACCCAATTTTGGACAAGTCCAAAACATGTGAAGTACAGAAGCAGGCTGTTGTCTACACCGGTCACATGTGGGGTCAAACCCATCCTTGATTTTGCTCAATCTAGTTTTAGACCAGTGGAGACGGTGAACCACTTTAAACTGAATCACCACATGCTGGAGGCAGGTAGATGATGAAAACATCCTATTGATGATCCTATGCCAAGTCTGGGCCATCCTCTTCCCCATTGTTCCCTAAGAGATTGCAGTGTGGACAGCTTATAATTACTTAACAGCTCATAAACATCACTTATAACCCGCTTGGCGTCCAGTTTAAGATCAAAAACATCATCCAAAAGAGACGGAGGTGGACAGGACGGAAAGCACTCAGTATTAGAAGCAACAAAGTTCCCAAGTTGTAGATACCTGAAAAAATGTGACTGAGGGATCTTGAACTTAGTCACCAATTGTCCAAGTGAACAGAAGATATTGTCTGTGAGAAGAGCATTCATTGAACTTACTCCAAGCTTTGTCCATTTGTTAAATGCCTCGTCCGTTAAGGATGGAGAGAACAGGCAATGTCTATGCGGTGGTGCAATAAGGGAGAGTTCAGCCTGTTTAAAGTGAGCTGGTACCATAATGTCAGTGAATGGATGACGAGAGGGTTTGTGGTAAAGCTGGAGACAGGTCCTGCCAGGGCTAATCTGGCACACAGCAAAGACAGCAGGGAGGATTCACTGCTCCAGTGCTACCCATGATAATTAACTACCATGAACTTTTACCCAGTACAATCATCCCTTATATTAGATGCCCAGTAATACAACAAAAAATTTAGAAGTGCTAAGCCCCCTGTGCACCACGGTCTGTTTCAGACTAGGTGGCTTTTGTTCCAAATGAAGGAAGAAATTTGACTATTCAGATTGTTAAAGAAAGACTTGGTTAAAAAATTGGAAGACATTGGAAAAAATACAGAAATTTAGGAAATATACTCATCTTGATGATATTTATTCTACCACCCAGCGAAAGAGGCAAGGACTCCCACTTTCCAAAATCCTCTTTTAGCTAAGACAATAAAGGAGGATAATTCGTTTTATACAAGTCTTTGGTTCTGTGTCACCCAAATATTTAGTTATAGCTGGGTTTGAAAGGTGCTAAAATAGACGAAAATGCCCCAGTTGTCGTTCCTATAGGCATTGCCCCGCTCTTCCCAAAATTCACCTTGTATCCAGAAATTGTCCCAAATTCCTTAAGTATATCCAAAAGTTTAGGGAGGCTATTTGGAAATAAACAAAAACAAACAAAACCCCGTGAGGAAATCAGTACAGTCAAAGCTTCACTCTGGTGACCCTGGCGGGTGATTGGCCTGATGTGGTAACCACAAATGATTATCAATATCAATTGAAATAATAAATTTAATTCAGTTTCAATTTTATTTACACAGCATCAAATCACAACAACAGTCGCCTCAAGGCGCTTTATACTGTACAGTAGATCCTACAATAATAGATACAGAGAAAAAGCCAACAATCATATGACCCCCTATGAGCAGCACTTTGGCAACAGTGGGAAGGAAAAACTCCCTTTTAACAGGAAGAAAGCTCCAGCAGAACCAGGCTCAGGGAGGGGCGGGGCCATCTGCTGTGATTGGTTGGAGTGAGAGAAGGAAGACAGGATAAAGACATGCTGTGGAAGAGAGACAGAGGTTAATAACAGATATGATTCAATGCAGAGAGGTCTGTTAATACATAGTAAGTGAAGAAGAGACACCCAGTGCATCATGGGAATCCCCGGCAGCTATTGCAGCATAACTAAGGGAGGATTCAGGGTCACCTAGTCCAGCCCTAACTATATGCTTTAGCAAAAAGGAAAGTTTGAAGCCTAATCTTAAAAGTAGAGATAGTGTCTACCTTTAAGATTAAGCTTCAAACTTTTGTGATTAAAAAATCCTACGCGCCCGGTCGTCCCTGAAATACTCGTGTCACCAGAGGCAAACATCATTTCTGCTTTCTCATTAGAGACCAAACGGTGATTATATCTAGGGATTCGTCAGAGCTCTGTGTGAACACATCTTCTTATCATGGTCATTCTGACCACAAACTGCAGCCGTCGTGTCAGGAAGGAGTGTGGAAAGCTTTCACCACTTCAGCTCTGGCCTGCACAGTCACAGCAACGTTACGGCACAAAGGTTATTATCATGGTGAAAACTCAGCTTCGGAAAAACCTGGAAAACCAAAAAATGAATGAAAAATGATTCATGAATGGGAGCGCGGTTCCCAAATTAAAAGTGTCAGAGGTTGTCAGGAGCCTACATGATGATGGTGTGGTTTAAAGGAGCCTACGCCACCTGCAGCTGTCACATTCACTAAACTGGTGTCTCACACTGATGTTAAGGTCAGCAGATGGTTTCACTGAAACAGCACCATTAATATAAGAGATAAGATAAGATAGAACTTTATTAATCCCTCGGGTGGGTTCCTCTGGGAAATTCGATTTCCAAAAAGCACAGCACCGACAGAAGTTACAGAATATTATATATACACACACACACACACACACACACACACACACACACACACATAAATACAGAGACAAATATAAATAAAATATACAAAGGGGATAAATAGAATAAATAGGAATAAAAAATAAAAATACAAGTGAATTGCACATTTCAAGTATTGAGGTCTATTGCACTGTTGACTATTTACAAAAGGTATTGTACAGTGAGGTGCAGAGGCACTACAGCTTAGTTGTTCCCCCCTCCTTTGTCCTCCTGTTTCCCCTCCCTCTCCCCTCCAGAGAGGAGTTAAACAGTCTGATGGCGTGTGGGACAAAGGAGTTTTTAAGTCTGTTAGTTCTTGTCTTGGGGAGAAGCAACCTGTAGACATATATAAACCAGTGGACACAGCCATGTTCAGTCTACCTCTCACACACTGAGAAGAGACGTGTTAGTTTCACTTCAATAACAGTCTGACAGCAGGTGTGCAAAATATCTGTCAGTCACCTCACATTTAGATGACGTGTAAATGTTCAGAAGCAAAGCTGTGGTGAAATGCTGCCAACCCACAGCTGGGACAGTGGTGGTGTTGCTGGACCCCACTGGTGGGCTGATGTAAGCCACTGTACTTGGACAGTAACAGAACAGCTCGTTAGCGTGAAAACGTTTCAGTTGTGATTTTGGTCACACCCATGCGCTGTTTCACACGTCAGCCAATTTCGAAGAAGTCCCGATCAGCGTCGAGAAATTGGACTCGCCAGACAGCTTTTGAGATTACTGTTGCCTTGACAACTGAGGGTGAAATCAGGAGGGGTTAAAAAAGGCTGATTAAATTTTCCACTATTTGCATGCCATCAAGAAGAGTGGGATTTAGTGCGAATGCCTGTCTCTTGCTGATTAGCTTTTTAAATTCCAGTTTGGCACTTGCATGTTTATCAGAGCAGATTCTCTCGGTGGCTCCTCTCCACGTGTCAGCGGCCGACGGAGGCAGCGCCGTGTGGGACGCACCCTTAAAAGACGAGATGGCCACACTCGCAGAAAGTGTTTGACCAATTTTGGAAAGAAATATTTGAGGCAGTCGTACCCAGTGTGGTACATTTTAATGCCCTCACACTTTGATGAGCTGATTCTAGGCTCCCGTGGGCAGTGGAAACATCTGCCTGTTCCTGCTGTCTCCGTGTACAGGGAGGAACACGGGAGGAACACGGGAGGAACTGCCTGCCGGGCCGCTAACGTTTACAAGGCTGCAGTGTTTAACGGAAGGAAAGAACGTGGCAGAGGGTCACATCCTAGTTGGATGCTTGCAGGGTCGTTAATGACAAAGTAACTTGTTATTACAGCAGATAACATTTAACATGGATACATATGATAACCTTCTGTTTCAGGCCTCACTGATTAGAAACAGCTGATAGGACCACGTGGTCTGTGCTGGGTTTGAGAAACCTGAAGTTGAGTAAGGACATTATGTTCTCCACATTGGTTGCTGAGATGGGGACACATCATCGAGGCGAGGAAAGGTCCAAGCACCTGTACATACCCAGAGGTAGCCTGCCTTTGAGCATGTCTGTACAGATGTAGTACAGCAGGTGTCCACAGGATGTAGGAAGCTGTCTCTCTGACAACCTTAGAAAGAAGGCGATGATGCTCGTGTTGCTCTGACAAGCTCCCACAGGCGTCCTCGGGCCATAACCAGAACAGAAGCTCACAGACGACCGTGTGACAGCGAGCAGACACGAGCTCGGCTGATTCGGGGATGTTTGCATCATTCTCCATGTAAGCAAGCCCAGCAAGAAAACAACATGAATGTCTGCTACTCGTTTCTGCACAGTCACGTTTCCATTGAATGACTCTGTGACTGCAGGAATGTTTAGCTGGCACAAATGTTCGTGCTGCAGGCAAACACATATCAGCCCGTATGGAAAAGATATTTATAAATCTGTCGTGTGTGAAACTTGTATGAAAAGCATACGAGAGTGAAAACAGATATAAGATCCCTTGAAAAATTATATAAATGAAACGTGTATGTTTTGGATACTTCCTAAAACAATATGTGAAAGTGATGAGAAACGAGTAAGTCATATATGAGTCACTATATGAAACAGGCCACATGTCATGCACGTCTTTTATGAGTTTTTTCTATTTCTTTTCCATGTGGCAGGTTTCCACTCATCATCTAATGTCCATTTGTTAGGTCTGGGTAACGTCTTAGACTCTTCTCTTCTAATAAGTACAAATCTACATGACTTTACTAAGACCAGGGATACAGAACTGTGTCGCTCACATGCATGCACTCAGACCCACTAGTTAATATAATCAGTACCCAGAGGACACACGAGGACACGGGGAAGCCCAACACTTTCATTTACACTCCGACAGCTCAGAAATGAAAATGCTTTGAATGTTTTCATGAACGGTGAAGTGATGATCTGTCCTGCAGTCGTTCATCAGCCGTCTGAGGCTCTGTCCTAACAGTGGCGTGGAGTTCGCTGTGTGTGTTTGACAGTGTCGTGTTTCGGTCCTTCAAAAACAACAAGATTGTCATAGAAATGTGAATGTGTGAGTGTAAAGGACTCGCCCTGCTTTGACACTGCTCCAAAGGAACATTACAAATGTAAAATGGATTTAGCTTTTTCATCCATGAATCTCTTTCAGACAGGCACTGCATGTCAGAGCTACCATACAGTACCACCAAACCCAAAAGCTGGTAATGACCACAAGCACCACTGTTTGTGTGAAACACCCTGATCTGTCTCGCTGACGCTCAATTATAGCTCTGTGATCGCTCGGGAAATGAGTCCTCGAAACCTGGAGTCACTGCTAGAGACATATAACCAGGCACGATAGCTCCCAGAGAGAGGGCCAATAAAGGACGGGGGATGGTGCAAAGAGGATGACGAGGAGGTGGGAGGGTGAGAGTGACAGGAGGAGGGGGGCTGTTAGAGTGCAGGGGGGCTGTGCAGCAGGTAGAGCCGCTAGGTGAGATAAAAAAGAAATCATTCAGTCAATCAGCCCGGGCCGTGGTGCAATCATGAGATCTCATCTGCTTTCAAGAGCAATTCTGCCTTTATTGAGCTGTTGTGTCTCAAACAGGGAGGCTGCAGCGGCCAAGCTTAACCCGTGCACTGCCAGATAGAGCTGTCACCACACACTAATAAAGTATTCCTACCTGACTTCAGCGTGCTGCTGAGAACTAACGATGAGCTGTTTCCTTCAGATCTCAGCCTCAAGGTCAGCGCTGAAGTGACCAAGCCCACCTACGGGTGCCAGGTGACCATCCAATCAGAGCAGGAGAAACAAATGCTAAAGATGTATCGAAGGGAGGAGAAGAAAGAGAGGAAGAGATTCAAAGGAGGCGATGAGGGTGACTCTACGGATGCTCTCCTGACCTTTGACCCCAGAGAGATGAGAGCCCAGCGGTACGTCGTCTCTACAAACCTCATCTTAGTGTCTGTGTGTCTTTGTTGTGTGCCCACCTGGGCTCTCAGGTGTGTGTGACTGGCAGCCTCCTGCATTTTTCATGACGGCTTCAAAAAAGCAAAGCTGCTTTTCTTTGGGGGGGGCTGGAGGGGGGCAGGAAGATCCTTCCAAAAGTTTAATCTCAGAGGGTAAAAAAGCAGCGATCTGTTTAATTAAAATGTTAGCGTGTGCAGATCCAGCGCAGTGTGAAGACAAAGATTAGCCCCTTTATAAAGCCTCACATCTTTGCCTCTTCACTGGGCTCATCCATCACAGGTTTGTTTCCACAGCTGTGGATCAAGATGAGGGCCGGGCCGTGGATCTGACACTGTGCCAATTTAAATGTTAAAGCTCTGTTTACTGTCTTACTGTTGTACGTGTGCCTCGGTGCAGAGAGCAGGCCCTGCTGACTGCCCGCCACGAACCTGTGCTGAGCAGAGACAGGGTCTACGAGCGGATCCGATATCCCAACGTCTACGACAACCTCGCAGAGGCCACGAAGACGGCTGCGTTTGTGGGAGGAGCCAGGGTGAGGCTGATTTTACTGTGCTGCACTCTCTGCCTCTGATGTGTGACATGACCCACAGGTTTAAAGTGCGCGTGCTCTGTGCTTCGTTTTTCCTTTTCTTACTGTTCTGGAGGAAGGCTAAATCATTTATCTGTGCAGCGGGGATAATCCCATCTTAACATTGTGTGATAACATCATTCTTGCTGCTTCATTGCATTTTACACTGTGGGAGATGGCTCTCACGAAGTCTGAGCCCGTGTCAGAGTGTAGAATCACTTTAGTGGCTGTCAGGCTGCTGAACGAATCACAGAGAAGAGAAACAGTGTGACCATCTCACGGCGTGGGTCTGTGACCACGACACAGTGCTGAGAACCATCACAGGAAATAGTCTCTGGGCTCAGGACGCATGTGTCTGTGCAGCAGCAGGTCTCCTTAATCACTGGCTTCTGCTGCTCGGTAAATGAATGAACGTGTGTGAGAAAAGTGATTAAGCCTGAAGAACATCTGGAACTAAAGGCTCAGCGATCAGCTTGAGCTGTCGGGCAGAAGGAAACGTTTCATATGACCGAACCAGCTGACTGCTTCATGAAGCATGTTTCCTCCATCAGCTGGTAGAAGCTGTTCCTCTGCACAGACAGGACGTAGGTTCACTGATGATGGTCAGAGATGGGGCGTTCTAGTGTAGAAAGCTGAGCTCGTGTACTCGTGAACCTGTAAGTCAGACGCTTCCACAGTGGCTTCATTTCCCATGTGACAGTTACTGGAGTCGGTCAGGTGGGCTCTTTTTCTCTTGACTGATTTATACGTGGAATAAATGTATAGGCACTGACTTGATGTTCATATTTAGTCTTTATTATCATCAGTGACAGTTTCAACGTGGTTATGTTAGACTCTGTAGTCACATAGAGAACATGCTACAGACCCAGTCTGGGCTCAGAGAGGCGTTTTGCTCTGTGGACCTACATCCTGTGTTGTGTTATGGACCCAGGCTCCTCTGTGCTGTTCATCTCTAACTCCCACTTAACTCCAAATACCAAGTACACTCTGCTCATAGTGTTTTGCGTTTTTGCAGTGGGGAAACTAAACGTATTGCTTCAGATTCACAGTGTTCAAATTCCTGTTAAATGTTCTGTGTCTTATGAAGTGCCTTGAGGCGACTTTTGTTGTGATTTGGTGCTATATAAATAAAATTGAATTGAATTGAATTGAATTGAATTGAATTGAGATATTGTGTCAAACCTTTTCTTCTGTTTGGTCGTTCAGATGCTGCTGCCCGAGGGAATCCGCAGAGAAAACTGTAAGATGTACGAAGAAGTGGAGATCCCACCCAATGAGCCCATGCCTGTTGGGTTTGAAGAAAAGCCCGTCTACATCTCTGAAATAGACGAGGTAGGAGCTGCTGTGTGCTTAGATCTGATCTGTTTGCGGGGACCAACAGCCAGCTGTGGGGACAAACGCCCCGCCCCCACAGGTCTGAAGCCAGGTTTGAGGCTCACAGTGGTTTTAGTGTCAGGGTTCAGTTTATGTTCAATAGTCCTCACTAAGATATGAAAACGAGTGTGTGTGTGTGTGTGTGTGTGTGTGTGTGTGTGCATTAAAAACCATGAGAATGTTAATATGGAGAATATTGACCATAACCACAATGCTTACTGGAAAGCCCCCCACCTCCACATGTCCCACATATGTACACTACAGGTCCTTCCACAGCAGCCACAGTCACAGCAGCACTCCAGGTCACTTCTATCTTCTTTCAGTTCAGACTGGGTGAACTGGTCTATCTCCAGCTTAAGTTCACACTGTTTACTTTCCCAGCATTTACTCTGTCTTGTGTCTGTGATCACCTTCTTGATATTAGTCTTATAATTATAGACGCAGCTTTCTGTTTGAGAGTACGATTCCACATTCATGACGTTTGGTTAGTTGGTGATCGAATGTTGATGGCCATCTGTCTGTACGAGTTAGCCTGGGTCGACCCGGGTTTGTACCCTTCCCTCTCTGTCACAGCTCAGAAAGGCTCCGTCCTCCTGAGCCCGGGAAAATCCTGACGTAGAAAAGCAGTGTGGTGTTAATGAAATACACCTGTGTTGTCTCTGCACGGCGTCTCGGGTGGCACGCTTGAGTGAGACGTAGCACACTGAGGTCCTCACACTCGATGAAATAACTGGCTGCTGTACTTCATCAAGTACCTGAGCATGAACCACAGGAACTGTTTGTGTGTCTGTTAAGCTGCCAGGAGAAGTTGATCATGTGACTGTAGCACTCACAGCTGTCAGCCTGAGTGGCAGCTTGATGGACAAACCCACACTCACACTGGTACGTTCTGACTGTACCCAGTCACCATTAGGCCAAGCAAGAGAGAGCAGCAGGCTGGAGAACCTGCAGCTGAGTTCGATCTGTCTTAGAGAGGAGCAGGACTGCATCAGAGTGCACACTCATCGAAAGCGCTGCTCTGATGCTGCTGTTGAAGATGCAGCAGAAGATCACGTCATGAAGACACCAACGTGGAGCATCCATGAAGCTCAAAGCTGCAGGAAATGAGTGTAACTGTTACCACTGTTAGCCTTCATGTCATTCACGCTGACACAATCATAAACAGGACTGATCGCTGTGACGGAAGCATGTGTGTCCTGTGCTGTGACTAACTGATGCATGGATGCTTTAATCACATCAACGCGTTGTGCCTTTTGTTGTCGTCACAGTTGAGCATACTTGCTCCTGTGTGTGTGTGTGTACTTCAGTAGCTGTCAGCTTCAATCTTCATCAGTGTGTCTTTCAGCACTTCACCACTAATCCTTTCATTAGTCACAGAGACAGAGCAGGGTGCCACATTCCTCCGTTCAGCTTCCTCTCTGTGTTTCTGCAACAAGAAGCAGCTCAGAGGAGATTCCCAGATATAATCCAACCCCGTCCCACACCCGTCTGTGACTTCTGCTGCACACCTCACCGCTGTGCTCATACATGCACTGCACCAGCCTCCGGTAGTGTTGTGCCACTCCCAGCAGCACCTGCAGTACCTTCAGCATCTGCACTGTCAAACCTCTGCAGGCCTCGTTCTTACCGTAACGCCATGGTCCTCCTCACTGATTGTCACTTCCATTCTTATCTTCAGCTCAGTTTTCTGAATAAAGTCTTTTACATAGAACAGACTCTGCCTTACAGAGCAGGAGGAACCCCATCAGAGCAAGCACTTTGTGACAGTAGGAAGGAAAAACTCCCTTTTTAAAGGAAGTAACCTCAAGCAGACCGGACAGGGCTGAGTGTAAGGAGAAGAGAGCAGCAAGAGCTGGTTCATTACTAATGACTAAACACAGCCGTGATGTGTAAACGCACAGGTAGTGACAGGGATGAGTAACAAAGGTGTTACATGCTGCACTGAGGTGCACCGGGACGATCACAGAGTCCACTCACAAGCCAATAAGATCATTTGTACCTTTCATCATTTTATTAGAATTATTCAATCAGAACTGAGCACGAAATCGAATAAAAAGTCTGAGAAACAAAACACTGAATAATGACCACAAACAAAACTATGATTTGAACAAAGCTAAGAGTAAGTAAATGAATCCAAACGGAGTTATTTATGGCTGCCACATCGACTCTCACAGTAAATACACCGACGTATTCATCGTGTTGTGAGCAGCTTTCTTTATTACTCATCATAAAATCACGGACTCACAGGGACGAGAGCCACCTCATGTTCAGTTGTCCACATGTATTGGCTTCGTTGTAGGTACAGTTGAAGGTTTTATAATCCTCGTCTCTTGTGAACGCTAGCTGTAAATTGTTGTGTTTTTTATATCAGCATTGGACTGGTTCTGATGGTCTGGTTTTGGGAGGTTGGGGGGGGGACGAGAGTAAAGACGCTGCCGGTCATCTTCTGGTCCCAGCTCTGGATGCCCACAGAGAGCGAGCTGCTCCATCCACAGTGGGATGATGCCTCTCTGTGAACAAGGCCAGCACTGCAACATGCAGCTGATCATGTCACTCCTCAGGTTCAAAGGAAGACTAGTCCCCACGCGTATGAGCAAAATGACATGTGGTGACCTCTACCTGACACAGCTGAGTGTGTGTCCTTAGCCCACAGGGTGTAACGTGTTGTCTGTTAGAGGGAGTGTGTGCTCTGATAAAGCACACGACTGCAAAAGTAGTCACTATGTAAATGTTAGAAATGAATCGAGCTGCACAACGCAGCGCTGTGTGACAGGCACAGGAAGTGAAACCATGCATAGTTTCATGTTGCTCTTCTTGTTCTCTCCAGCATTATGTTAAACAGTCTCATCTCCAGCTAACTGTCCTTCCTCTGTCCTCCCCCATCTCTCTCTCTGCATCCACCAGCTCCTTTCTCTCTGCACACACTTTCTTCACTTGTTAGCACATTTCACACTCCTCAGCCAGCTGTGCTGCACATCCTTTCCAGCCTCTGACTAACCAGGTGACAGAAGTCTTAGTGTCCAGTCTGCTTTGTCCCAGCACTCCTGTCGACTCCTCCATGTCCCTCACTGTCCCGGAGCCTCAACTCCTCCCTGAACTCTGTGCAGCATCTTTCTTCAGCTTTCACCATTTAATCCTCGTTTTCACCATGGCTTGTTATTATGCAGTTATTCTACAGACTAGCATCCAGTGTTGCCCAGCTACATTCTCCCCTGATCTCTTTCAGATTTTACCTTCTGATATAGATGTGGTCCACCTGTGTGCATCGCCCTGTTCTTCCCTCTTCTTGAAGTACATGTTTTCCACAGTCTTTTCTGTCATTTTCACAAAGTTCATCGTCGTCTGTCCTTCAGTATTTGTCTTCCTAACACCTACCCATCATCATCCCCATCATCACCTCTCTTCCCTTCATCTACATGCACTATACAGTCTGCTTCAGTCACCACACTGTCTCACCCTGCTTCATCAACAAAAGAAGACTTTTCCATTGCTTAGACAGATGAACATGAGATGAACGTGCAGCTGAATAAGAGATGGAGTCAGTAGAAGGAAGGAGCCAGAATCCCACGTTACTGATCAGGTGTGGTAGAGGCATAGTGCAGTACGAGTGCAGTGGGAATGGTGCTGTAGTGTGTGTTGATGGTGTGACTTTTGAAGTTCTACCTTAAGCTCAGACTTAGTGCAATGCTGCAAATCAGATGAACAGCTGTTCAGCGTGCAGGCAGATAATGAGTGAAAACTACCCAGCAGCGTCTTAAGGCAAAGCGTTGTGAAACGGGATTCAGCTCCTCCATCCTGCTGAGTGTGGTTTTCACTTTCACAAAGCTGAGACCAGCAGCGGCTGGAGCGGCTGCATTAAAGGTGAAGCATCAATCCATCAAGGTCTAAACCTTATGCACACTTTCAGCTGCCTGTTGTTGTATGTTGGCACCAAATAAATAAGATTGAATTGAATGGAGTCATTCAGTTGTTAATTACTGTGAAGTATTTAGACGCGTCAGCCTTTACAGCTAAATGAAACACAAAGTTACACATTGTTGACTTGAATCAAATGTCGAGTTATTTCTGAATCGTGTCCCTGCTTCACTCTTTAATGTCCCTGCCCCCCCCCCCCCCCCCCCCCTCAGAGTTTCTTTCCCTCTTTCACTTCCTGTGTAACTGATCTACATCGATATAGAAGCTCTTCTGCTGAGCGATGTGAATTAGCCTCAGTCAAGCAGCGGCTCTATTCATTAACTTAAGCCTGGGCAACTGTGGAACAAAGTGCCTCGCTGCTGAAGCGCCAGCACACAATGCCTAACACGTCTTTATTTGCTATTAGGATGGCTTTGAAAGGCAAGCTGAAAAGTGTGACGCTGCCGCTTCCTTCCAGTTTACTCTGCTGCCGTTTGTCATTTATTGAAAGCTGTAATGGGGAATGGGGCTGGCATTCCTTTTAACAGTGTGAAACATTAAAAGTGAGGAATTTATTAAGGTGCTTTTCAGCGAATGAATCAGGGTCTCCGTATCCTGCACTGCCACCATGGTAAAAGCCTTCCTAATTGGTCCAAATAGATATGTACTGAGTGTGCAGAGTTAGAGCGAGTGCCAGTCAAACATGTACAGAAACTGCTGCTTCTGCTTGCTGATTTACAGCAGAACGCAGCTGAAACTTGGATACGGAGACCAGTATTGACACACACACATGGCCTAAGCTGCTAATTGGTAGGAATTCACTCAGGCTGCTAACACATTCTGAAAAAATGACATGCTCCCGCAGGGAAAAGGTCTGTAGAGGGATAAGGATTAAGGAACACAGAAAGCTTTGCTCTTTAGCAGCTGAAGGAGAGTAGAGTGTGGGCTGGTTGAAAGGCATAAGTAATGAGTGCCCCCCCCCCACTGCATATCATTCTGCTGCCTGATACTCGACGAACTGGCATTATGGCTCATTTAAATGTTTTTCTTAATGAATGGAGTATATTTAAACAGACATTGTAGGCTGGAAGCTATTTATATCTCAAAAAGTCAGTTCATGCATTGCTGATGCAAAGTTTTATCCTAATGGAAACACTGAAGGCTTTGTAAAGACGTTCTAGATGCTGAACAATCAGCAGCAGTGCACTAGGCTCTCATGTTGACTAGCTGCCGTGCATACGAAAATTACAGCAAGTCAGTGAGTTTAAAGTCTGTAGGCTCTCAGTCATCCGGGTCATGGTAGTCTAAGGAGCTTGAAAAGACAGCAGCTGGACTTCTTTCAAATGTCTTGAAGGACAGCACCCTCCGCTCCCGTTCGCTTCAGTGCCACTCAGTGTAAGGTAATGCCATCCAGAGTAAGAATCTGCTTAGATACCATATTTCTAAGCTTTTCAGGGCCGAGTACAATAACCTCAGTTTGATCTGAATTAAGAAGCAGAAAGTTAGCGGCCATCCAGGTCTTTATGTCTTTAAGACATTCCTGCAGTTTAACTCATTGGTGTGTGTTATCTGGCTTCATGGACAGATAGAGCTGGGTGTCATCTGCACTGAGGTCTAGCAGGAGCTACAGTATCCAGAGTCGTACGTAGTGAGGAGGTAAAATTATTAACAAGATGATCGACCTCTGTTGGAGCAGCGTTCAGATAGCTGCTCTGCTCTGTGTTGGTACAGGGCATTGAAGATGATAACAGTGGGTGGATTATTGTGATTGTTTATGTTTAAGTTGTTTGTTGCTGGTTTTTAGTTAGTTTTTTGTCTGTTTGGGAGCTGACACAGTCTCTGTGGAGATGGGGTTGTGTGGGAGTAACAGGAGGAGAAGCTGCAGAGAGGCGTGTAAGACTGCAACTCTGGATAGTCACATTTTGGGGGGGTTTAATAAATTTGGATAGATGAAATGAGGGCTGCTCCATCCAAGTTGGGATGGGTGTTGTCTCTCATAACAACACCAGGTTTCCTCCTGAGAGTTTATGCTCACTGAATTAACATTTACATGTAGAAGACTCCCTTGACATGGAGTTTGGAGCATGGACTGGTACCTCTTTTCAAATTCTGTGTTACAGTCAGTGTACTGTACATTACCACAGCACTAATCCATCTTCAACAGTCGTATCATTATAATCAGGGCTGGAAGTTGCACTCTTCATCACACAGTTTTCGTCTAACACTCAGATCTTCTGTCAGTAAACCTCGACACTTTAAGCAGATGTTTCACAGACTTTTTTCCCCTGCAGCTGATGTAATCAAAGGCGACTGTTGGAAAATTTATTATGAGTATATATGGAGTGGAGTGATTCATTTATCTTTGATGATAGTAAAAAAATCATTTAGCACATCACACCCCACTCCCCTGAACAGTTTCATGTCTTTTTATCCACGACTCAGACTGGAAGGTTAGTCCAAACACCTGGAAAGATATAGTTAGAGATGTCAGATGAAGGTTTTGTGTCTGGTATTTTCAGACATCTGATGGTAGCAGGTGAGCAGTGCTGTTGTCATTCCAGTACACATGCCATTACTGCTTTCACTCAAAATCCTTTGATTCTCCTGACTTGACAGCCTGCCCCCTCCTTTCCTATGCAGGAGGCAGCGTCTAAGCACAGGCATGCAAAGATGAGGCAGAACTGAACAGCCCGCCATCCATAATTAATCCACCTTGATTGCATTTTCTAATCCAGTTTGGATGTGGTTCCCCCACAGCACACACACGTGGCTCTCTAACTTTTCTTAGACTTGATTTAAGACATCTTTGAGGTTTAACACATTCACAGTCTGGGTTGGTGATGTGAGAGCAAGCACAAATATACAGTACACTACATCTATATACTATACACCTATATACTATACACCGTACACTACACCATATATACTATACACCTATATACTATACACCGTACACTACACCATATATACTATACACCTATATACTATACACCGTACACTACACCATATATACTATACACCTATATACTATACACCGTACACTACACCATATATACTATACACCTATATACTATACACCGTACACTACATCTATATACTATACACCTATATACTATACACCGTACACTACACCATATATACTATACACCTATATACTATACACCGTACACTACACCATATATACTATACACCTATATACTATACACCGTACACTACACCATATATACTATACACCTATATACTATACACCGTACACTACACCATATATACTATACACCTTATACTATACACCGTACACTACACCATATATACTATACACCTATATACTATACACCGTACACTACACCATATATACTATACACCTATATACTATACACCGTACACTACACCATATATACTATACACCTATATACTATACACCGTACACTACACCATATATACTATACACCGTACACTACATCTATATACTATACATCTATATACTATACACCGTACACTACACCATATATACTATACACCTATATACTATACACCGTACACTACATCTATATACTATACACCGTACACTACATCTATATACTATACATCTATATACTATACACCGTACACTACACCATATATACTATACACCATATATACTATACACCGTACACTACACCTATATACTATACACCGTACACTACACCATATATACTATACACCATATATACTATACACCGTACACTACACCATATATACTATACACCATATATACTATACACCGTACACTACACCATATATACTATACATCTATATACTATACACCGTACACTACACCATATATACTATACACCATATATACTATACACCGTACACTACACCATATATACTATACACCATATATACTATACACCGTACACTACACCATATATACTATACACCATATATACTATACACCGTACACTACACCATATATACTATACATCTATATACTATACACCGTACACTACACCATATATACTATACACCATATATACTATACACCGTACACTACACCATATATACTATACACCTATATACTATACACCGTACACTACACCATATATACTATACATCTATATACTATACACCGTACACTACACCATATATACTATACACCATATATACTATACACCGTACACTACACCATATATACTATACACCATATATACTATACACCGTACACTACACCATATATACTATACACCTATATACTATACACCGTACACTACACCATATATACTATACATCTATATACTATACACCGTACACTACACCATATATACTATACACCTATATACTATACACCGTACACTACACCATATATACTATACATCTATATACTATACACCGTACACTACACCATATATACTATACACCTATATACTATACACCGTACACTACACCATATATACTATACATCTATATACTATACACCGTACACTACACCATATATACTATACATCTATATACTATACACCGTACACTACATCTATATACTATACACCTGCACAGCAAATCCAGCATGTCCAAATTAACACTGTCGGATTTGATTTCAACACTATTAAAGTGTCTATATGGGTCCACACCAGAGAGTGTTAATTTAACTCTTTTTGGAGAGTTGGTACGTTAACTCTGATTTAGTGTTAAACACCAAATCTGTCTGGAGTTGATAATTTAACACTTAGTGTTAAGAGTTTATATATTAACTCTCAAAGAGTATTTTAGTTTAACCACGTAAGAGTTATCTTCTAATTCATTCTAAAAAGCGGGAATTTTACTGTTCTGAACTTCTAGAAATTTCTTTTGGAAATAAACATTTACTAAAAAGATGCAATGGTTTTTGAAAAACATTTATTCTGAACTGTGCACCACAATTTCAAAACATTTTCTGAAAGATGTAACAGTGTACATGTTCTCACTTTCATTAGAATTGTGTTTGTCAAAAGGTCTGACATGGTAAATGCAAATAACAGCATTCTCATCACTTATTGCTTCAATACAATATGCATGTCCTTCATTCATCCCTCTGTGGAACTTCAACGCACTTCTGCTCTCCCCCATATTCCATCTTCACAAGCATATCCTGTGCGGAGATTGAATAAAAATTAGTTGACACTAATTAATGGCACAAAACAATTGCAGCACAGTAAAAAAAAAAAGGAACCCTCTTTGAGCCATTACTTGTGTAAAGTATTTTCCCAAAAGACAAGGACACAGGCAACAGGTAATACTGAACTAAATGTAAAACCTCAACCTTTTTCATTTTTACCTAAACCGTGTGCACAAAACTCTGGAGGGATCTAAATGCTAACGTAGAATCCAGTCAGGACGTCTGCTACTGCTGTTTGCTCGTGTTTGTTTTTTTATGGGCGATCGTTTTCAGGCTTCAAGTAGCACCATTATACCAACATTTACATTCTAGACATTGTTTTAGGTGTATTTGACCAAAAGTTTGACTGAAAATTCACATGCAAGCTTTTTTTCAAGGCTGTGGTATTTGCCCGCAAACAATACCTTTCAGCTAGCTAAAACAGAATATTATGCTATCAGCGAGCAACGTGGCTAATGCCTTTCACACAGCTTTGTCTCAACTCCAAAGAGCCACAGAAGTAAAAGCTCATAATAATAATTGAAACAATCTTTGAAAAAATGACTTACCAAGCATGGCAAACAACTCAAATATGTAGAGCAAAATGTTCTGAAACGGCTTCACTTCAGCTTCGATTGGAGCCGTGCTGGGGGCGGAGTCTGTGAATTTACTCTATTGGTGTCATAGCCCCTGTAGGAGTTCAGAGTTAAGAGGTCAAGGGTTAATGTTTCCATTGTAACACCTCCAGATTTGACAGAGAAACACTCATTTTTAACACTCGATTTTAACTACTATCATTTTACACCTCAGAGTTACATTAAAAGAATGTGACTCTGCTTAGAGTAAAATTAACTCTACTTTTGCAAGGAGACTATTAACACCAAAACATTTAACACTTTTGAATTTGCTGTGTATATACTATACACCGTACACTACATCTATATACTATACACCGTATACTACATCCATATACTATACACTGTACACTACATCTATATACTATATACTATACACCTATATACTATACACCTATATACTATACACCGTATACTACATCCATATACTATACACGGTACACTACATCTATATACTATACACCTATATACTATACACGGTACACTACATCTATATACTATACACCGTATACTACATCCATATACTATACACGGTACACTACATCTATATACTATACACCTATATACTATACACCGTACACTACATCTATATACTATACACCTATATACTATACACCTATATACTATACACCGTACACTACATCTATATACTATACACCTATATACTATACACGGTACACTACATCTATATACTATACACCGTATACTACATCCATATACTATACACGGTACACTACATCTATATACTATACACCTATATACTATACACGGTACACTACATCTATATACTATACACCTATATACTATACACCGTACACTACATCTATATACTATACACCGTATACTACATCCATATACTATACACGGTACACTACATCTATATACTATACACCTATATACTATACACCGTACACTACATCTATATACTATACACCGTATACTACATCCATATACTATACACGGTACACTACATCTATATACTATACACCTATATACTATACACGGTACACTACATCTATATACTATACACCTATATACTATACACCGTACACTACATCTATATACTATACACCGTATACTACATCCATATACTATACACCGTACACTACATCTATATACTATACACCTATATACTACATCCATATACTATACACCGTACACTACATCTATATACTATACACCTATATACTATACACCGTACACTACATCTATATACTATACACCGTACACTACATCCATATACTATACACCGTACACTACATCTATATACTATACACCGTACACTACATCTATATACTATACACCTATATACTATACACCGTATACTACATCCATATACTATACACCGTACACTACATCTATATACTATACACCGTATACTACATCCATATACTATACACTGTACACTACATCTATATACTATACACCTATATACTATACACCTATATACTATACACCGTACACTACATCTATATACTATACACCTATATACTATACACGGTACACTACATCTATATACTATACACCGTATACTACATCCATATACTATACACGGTACACTACATCTATATACTATACACCTATATACTATACACCGTACACTACATCTATATACTATACACCGTATACTACATCCATATACTATACACGGTACACTACATCTATATACTATACACCTATATACTATACACGGTACACTACATCTATATACTATACACCGTATACTACATCCATATACTATACACGGTACACTACATCTATATACTATACACCTATATACTATACACCGTACACTACATCTATATACTATACACCGTATACTACATCCATATACTATACACCGTACACTACATCTATATACTATACACCTATATACTACATCCATATACTATACACGGTACACTACATCTATATACTATACACCTATATACTATACACCGTACACTACATCTATATACTATACACCGTACACTACATCCATATACTATACACCGTACACTACATCTATATACTATACACCTATATACTATACACCGTATACTACATCCATATACTATACACCGTACACTACATCTATATACTATACACCGTATACTACATCCATATACTATACACTGTACACTACATCTATATACTATACACCTATATACTATACACCTATATACTATACACCGTATACTACATCCATATACTATACACGGTACACTACATCTATATCACTATCACCAGCTTCTGCAGCTCCATCAACAAACATTTGGGCGCACTCTGAGGAGGGGGCATTGGCTTACAGATGAACGAGAGTGCTGTTAAAACAGCACTATTATTATTATTTTCTGTTAACTGCTTCTATTAACTTACTCATCCTTGTAAAAACGATCGCCGATGGGCTCAGCCTATCAGCAATATTGGATATATTCGTCCAATTTCCCATATCTACACTGTATATGAGTGTAGACTTGTATATAGGTAAAGCATGTATGGACTGTATAACGTCCAATTCCAAATGTCAACTTTTAAATAATGGAATTTAAAATAAGGTGGTAGGAACAGCAGAAGTCTAAACTTCATCCTAAACATTGTGCAGACATGGAGACGCTTTCTTCTCTCTTGTTATTTCACTTTTATTTACATGTTTGAAATAAAAAAATTTCTGTCTAAGAAAAGCTTTTCTTAGACCGAAGCTTATTTTCAGAAGCTTATTTCAGATGGAGATGAGAAGTGTAAAACGTCTCTTCTGGTCTGATCAGTCAGAATGAGCAGTTGTGTTTAAAAGTCATGTGCACGTGGACCTGCGCTCCTGGACCTGTGCATGTGGACCTTTGCATACACACACACACACATTCGTACAGCAGTCTGTTCTCCTTTAAGTGCTTGCAGATACACACACACTCTGATTGATGCATTGCAGACAATTTGAGGTTCAGTGTCTTGCCAAAGGGCACTTTGTCCTGCAAACTGGATTAAACAGGAACAATCTAATGAGTTTTTGATTGGCCCACTCTACCTCCTTAGTTGCAGCCTCGTCCCCATGTATGCTGCATCTTGTTGGCTGAGGAGGAGAGTTACC
The DNA here is from genome assembly GCF_057382095.1 of Aulonocara sp. 'chitande type north' Nkhata Bay. Lineage (NCBI taxonomy): Eukaryota > Metazoa > Chordata > Actinopteri > Cichliformes > Cichlidae > Aulonocara > Aulonocara sp. 'chitande type north' Nkhata Bay. The sequence goes on from NC_141354.1 coordinate 5,405,686, forward strand.
ATCCACACCAGTACGGGTAATGTGTGTAATGGCAACGGCCACATTAAAGCTGTAAATGTGTTCTATGCACCATGCGTGTTTTGCTGTTATATGTGGCGTGTACACATGCCACTGTTAGTGTTCAGTGTTGACATTGATAGGATGTGTTGGTTCATGGTTTTTGGGCTCACAAGCCTCTTTGCTACTTCAGCAAGTGCTTGTGGATGAAGTGATGGATTACCTCACTGTTTGCTATCTCCATCATACTCCTAGCTCTCCATCTCCCTTGTTTGTGCCCTCTTCTTTCGGCTGCTGCTCTGCAGGGAAATGAATGGACCCCCTATTTGCTGCATCTGCATCTCACTCTAACGCTACCTGCCGGGAGAGTTGTTGTGCATGTGTGTGCTTCCCGAGACTCGGGAATTGATGGTGTGTGTGTTTCTGAGTGTGTCTGGCCAGGTCATTTAGTACTCTATATGCAGGCTTGGAACAGGCTGATAAGCTGTTTGCAAAAACTGGCAATTAAAAGTTGATCAGGCTGTCAATTCAAATGGAATGAAATGGAACCAGAAAGTAATTAAAAGGATGGCATGAAAATGACAACAATTATATCTCTTAGCTTCCCATTACCAATGCACACAGGAATTTAATTAGTTTAGCAGCTTATATGGGCTCATATGGTGAGCTTATACAGTAAATGCACAATAACACTAAAAGGCAGCCACCGGACACACAAACACTGATGGCTGTTGTCCATAAAGCACTTTGGCCCCTGCTTTCATATTAAACCCACACAGAGAGAGGCAACACATGTCACATGCAGATATGCTGACTTTTGAACTGGTGCTGGTGGATCATTAATGCAGTCAATGTGGGTACAATTAGTGTGCTTTAAGCAGCAGTGGATTGGTGGAATATTCCCAGACCTCCCAGTTTCCCATATGGCCATAGACTGCATATTTGCTGTGTTAATGAGCCTGTCAGTTTTTATCCTGCTCAGCAAGGTCCAGAATGGCCACCTTCAGCAGCACCGACTGTGTGCGTGCAGCGTTTTCACACAGTCTATGTGATTCTGTATAGAGACTTTTTTCTTCTTCATATGAAGCCAAAGATTGCTCATAGCCCGAGGAGCTTCATATTGGAGAAAATGTTGATTCCTGTTGGATCCAGCTGGGCTTTAAGATTGGTTCTGCCCCAGACTCAAACAGCTGCTCTCATTAGAAACTTTATTTAACCCTGCTGCTGAAAGCTTGACCACAGATGTGTGTGCTCTATATTTGCCAGCTGGGATCTGCAGAGCTCTCCCTCTATTTAAAGTGCATTTAAAGTGGGCACCTCTATTTAAAGTGCCCAATGCCGAGTGCAGCCGGGAACTTTTATTTGTGATGATGCAGACTGATTTCCAACGAAATGAAAAGTTATTGTCTTGGTCTGCATTGGTAATAAAGCGCCGTTGTCACGTGCGTGTTTTGGTGTGCGTTGGTAATAAAGCGTCGTTGTCACGTGCGTGTTTTGGTGTGCGTTGGTAATAAAGCGTCGTTGTCACGTGCGTGTTTTGGTGTGCGTTGGTAATAAAGCGTCGTTGTCACGTGCGTGTTTTGGTGTGCGTTGGTAATAAAGCGCCGTTGTCACGTGCGTGTTTTGGTGTGCGTTGGTAATAAAGCGTCGTTGTCACGTGCGTGTTTTGGTGTGCGTTGGTAATAAAGCGCCGTTGTCACGTCCGTGTTTTGGTGTGCGTTGGTAATAAAGCGTCGTTGTCACGTCCGTGTTTTGGTGTGCGTTGGTAATAAAGCGTCGTTGTCACGTCCGTGTTTTGGTGTGCGTTGGTAATAAAGCGTCGTTGTCACGTGCGTGTTTTGGTGTGCGTTGGTAATAAAGCGCCGTTGTCACGTGCGTGTTTTGGTGTGCGTTGGTAATAAAGCGTCGTTGTCACGTCCGTGTTTTGGTGTGCGTTGGCAATAAAGCGTCGTTGTCACGTGCGTGTTTTGGTGTGCGTTGGTAATAAAGCGTCGTTGTCACGTCCGTGTTTTGGTGTGCGTTGGTAATAAAGCGTCGTTGTCACGTCCGTGTTTTGGTGTGCGTTGGTAATAAAGCGTCGTTGTCACGTCCGTGTTTTGGTGTGCGTTGGTAATAAAGCGTCGTTGTCACGTGCGTGTTTTGGTGTGCGTTGGCAATAAAGCGTCGTTGTCACGTCCGTGTTTTGGTCTTTAGTCCTGTACTCCAAAGATGTATCTGGGGAAAGGAGAACAAATGAGCTGTTGGCACTGAATGTGTTTTATTTGAATTTCCACTTGATAAAGTCTTCTCAACTCCTGTCGGCTTAATTAACTTGGCATCTTTCCTGGCAATGTCAGTTTGACTCTGGCTCCAAGTCTGCTTTCTGTTGCTGTGACTTAATGTCACAATGATGAGGTCTAACTGATGTACTGTCTGTCTTAACTGCTAGCATTTCTTAGTTGACTAACAAAGTAGTGTAAAACTGAGAGAATCCAGTTTAAATCTGAGGACCAATAAATGGACAATTTCAAACGCTGTATAAACAAAAGCATCTAAAACTATTAGTGTCTTATTATTCCTCCTAGGACCTGGCGTCCACATATGTGGACATTACATTTTGGGTTGTCTAGACCAAAATACTAAATTTTGCTCGGCAAGGGCCTGATATCCACTTACAGGTCCCAATCAGTCCAAATTAAAAATGCATGCCGCGGAAGAGTCTGAGGAGGTTAACCCTTTAAGACTTGGCCGAAACCAGAAGTGACGTCATTTTCGCAGAAAATGTAGTTTTTTTTTACCTTCAGGGCCTTATAAGCCTACACTGGTGTTTTTAAAAGTTATGTTGGACTTTATGGTTTTCAGTATAGTTTCTGGGATGCTTAGAACTCAAATTGCACTGCTGAAAATAGTTTATTTTGATGCACATGTTGTTGTTTTTTTTTGGCAAGTTTGCATTATAATATTTATTTTCGTTTTTCCTGCAGTATATAAAAATTGGTGTATCTCAAAAATAAAACTATGAAGACACTCAAAATTTCCCGTGGTTGGAAACCGTGCAACTTTTTTGTATTTACAGTTTTGAGGGATAAGCCTCTTAAATTTCTCTCACTAAAAATATATGTAAAAAAACAAAACAAAAAAAGATTTTCGATTTATGCAGTTACTATGGGCTTAATGCATACATATTATTAAAATTTGGGCTGCACATTGTACTCAACACAGGAGATGAAAAACATTTATAGTAAAGATGTTAAGTATGACATGAAAGCAAGTTACTACAAAAAATAGATTTGCAGCATTTTTCTATAAAGATGACGCTGATGCAGCGCCATCTGGTGGCATAACAAAAAATTAGATTGAATGACCAATACATCTGGTACCAACCAGTGACGAGTAGTCGACCAGCCGCACACATCTGTACTGTAACCAGCTTAGCTTAATACTATGATTGTTTCTGGTCATCCGAAGAACGTCCTGCCACCATGTGATGAATGTTTACGTGGGGCTGAACACTCGACGTTTATAACACAGTTTTAGCACCTCGTGATAGACTTGGTTAATTTGAACTGAGAGTCAAATATTATAATATTCAGACACATGTGGATAAGTATGCTCTGTGTGTGTGTGTGGTCGTTCTATGGCACACAGCTTGTTTACATGAGATTAGATTTAATTGTATGACCTAAACTTGAGGAAACAATTTCAAACTTTATGTAGAAAACAGGAAACTAAACTCGGTGCAGGTCACCCAGTTAAAGAGCCGGTATGACAGTAGAGTTCACCGCTTCTGCTTATAGTCAAACCAACACGACAACTTTCATATATGAAAAATGTGATTGGAGGCTTTGATCGACAGCAGGTTGTGATGATTGGCCAAAGTCACTAACCTCCATTACTATAATAGTCTTACATCCATTTTGTCATTAAACAAATGAAAATCTCTGCATGCCAAACTTTAAAATACCGCCCCTTCTGGTCTGACGTGCTCGGACCACGTCGTGTCCAGCTCTCGGTCCAGTCTCCGCCTGCTACAGTTCTTAATGAGGAAGACAAAGCAGGCCTGCTTGTTTGTTACAGCTGGCTAATGCACACTGCATTTTATAGTAACTACCTCCCCACAACGTTGGTATCACACCCTTGAGATATGCTATGGCAGGCACAGCTGGATCTCCAATTGGAAGATGGCATGCATACATTAACATAACAATGTATCTGCAGAGGTTTTAAAGAGAGAATAAAAGCACTAAAGATTTTCAAAGATCATTAAATTATGACAACTTTGTGTTTACAACATGTAAGCTTTACCTCAAGGTGAATACTGGGGCGGGCATGCATTTGCATTAATTAGCATCTTTAAGAAGTGTGGGGACACTGCCGTTTCATTACAACAGAAGAAGTCGATAAATCAAAAAGAGGACTGGGCGCTGGAGTGATCGTTAAGGGTCTGTGGTGGTCACAGAGCCACAGGACGGAGTGCGAGGGTGCTCTCCTAAAGCTTAGTGGTTGGTAATTATAAAGTGAATATTCATAAGTCAGAGTGCAGTGTGCTGGTGCAATAAGACTGAGAACACCATTCAGTTACTGTACTTCTCACTTTGATGAAAATGTGTTTTCCAACACAAACACTTACCTTTACTACTGGGGTCATGGAGGGAGGAGTTTCATTTTACATCTGTATAAACACAGGGTCTTAGCTGCACTCCTCCGAACAGATTCCTCTGATGTTGCTCCTGAAATCTGCTGGAGCCACTCAGGTAACCATACCTGTCACTGCTCATTTTACCATTGGGACCACTGGGGACCTTCCACACCTGCTCCGCTTCAGCCCCCAGTACCACTTCCTGATGTTCCCGGAGGATTCCCACAGATGTCACTGCTGTGGTCTTCTGTTCCTTGTCAAACACCGCTGTCTTGTTGGTTGGCCAGTATCTGCTTTTTTCTGGGCCACAGGACCTTGGCCTTCAGATGTGTCTCCCAGCAGGAGTTTGGGACTAGTGCTCAGGTTGGTCCTCCTGGTCTTGCAGTCCTGGTGTACTGGTCTATGAACCAGTAGCTGGTGCTTCTGAGCTGCACTGATGCACTCACTCATATGTGCCTACTCAGCTTGGCTGCTTTGATGGCTAAGGGCGAAGCGTCCCTGTGGTGGAGAGGGAGATAATCATCTGGCAGTTTGGGGTTTCTGCGCTCTGAGGTTGACCTCCACTTAAGATAAATGTCAAAGGTCAACTTTTTGGAAAATTACGTAGAATTTTCAAATTTATACCAGGAGGGTTAGCAGAGACGGCCGCAGTATTGTTGAATCTTACATTTTCTTCCAGGCTGTGGCACATTTGCTGTGATCAGTGTTGGGATGGTTACTTTAAAATGTGTTCCATTACAGATTACAGATTACATGCCCCAAAATGTATTTTGTAACGTATTCTGTTACGTTACTCAATGAGAGTAACGTATTCTGAATACTTTGGATTACTTAATATATTATCATGCTTTTTTACAACTACATGAATGTCCTATTTACAAATATTTCTTCACGTCATGAATTAAAGCAAACTGTTTATTCACACTGGACAGCTATTTGCTTGCACTTGTATTTATTGTTTAGTAAATAGATATATATGGAAAGCCTGTGATAGACCAGCACAGTCAGCTTTTTGCCCTATCACAGCTGGGATAGGCTCCGTGTCCAGCTGGGCTCTGGTAGCGCACACTGACCAGTGAAATCACCGATGTTTGTGCTCATAAATTAAGGCGTTATTTATGGTGATGATATTATTATGTTAATTAGTCCCGGTTAGTAACTCTGGCCCAAAATGTCCAAGCTGTCACACGTAAGCATTCACAGCTATACCGGTGTCCTCATCACAAGCCTGTGGGCCCCCACCCTACCTCGCTGAAACCTCAGCCACTTACTGCTTCCAGCTTAAGTGGACTCTAATAAAGTTGCTCTTTGATGCATTAATAACTTCTTCCCTTCTGGGCTGCGGGGCCAACTTCCGAACAGCACTCTGCATATCCTTGCCTGACATGCACATCTTTAATTATTTCTTTCTGTGAGGGTTGGATTGAAACGAGGGGAACAGGAAAGTGATGACATATTTCTAATGAATCCTTGAAAAAATAATACTGCTGTCTAAGCTTAAGGCATCCTGAAGAAGCCTTAGTGAGAGAAGTGGAGCACAGAAGAAAGGAGGAGCACTCCAAGTTTTATTATCTGTACTGGTCAGCTGGCTCAATGAGAACTTAGAATGAGAATTATGTTATTAGAAGTCTATCATTCTATATTATAATTATGCAAATAGAATTCTATAATTCCATTTCAATTCTATTTAATTCTATTTTATTTATACAGCACCAGCAACAGCAGTCGCCTCAAGGTGCTTTATAATGTAAGGTAGAATAATACACAATAATACATCCAGAGAACAATCAAATGACCCCCTGTGAGCAAGCACTTTGGTGACGTGGCAAGGAAACGTCCTCAACATCACCCAGCCATCCTGTTTCCCCGGCTGCTTGGGGCAGGCTCCCGGGGGCCAGCTAGCGGGGCCTATGCTGCCTTCGGCTGCACCAGCTACAGGGGCCTGGCTAGCTTCAGGTGTATCAATTCAGTAATCCTGGCCTCCAGAGCTGCAAATATGCTACATTTATTACAGGTATCATTACTGCTAAAGGAGGCCGAGGAGTAACTAGCATCTGACATCAGTCTGCCCCAGAGCAGCTGTGGCTACACCTGTAGCTGCCTCCACCAGTGAGTGAATGTGAGAGTGAATGAATAGTGGAATTGTAAAGCTCTTTGAGGGTCTCGAAAAGCGCTATATAGATGCAGTCCATCATCATTATTATTATTATTATTATTATTATTATTATTATTATTACAATGAGCAGGAAAGTGCAGGAGGGACAGGTGAAGAGGCCATGCTGCTAGCCAGTCGGCTACGAGCTAAGCTAAGCTAGTGAAACAGTAAAGTTAGGGAGTGAGTACACAGAGAGTGTGCTTCGGATGAAGCACGTGAGGATTATACTATGAAATAAGAAGTTATTTATACACAAAAACACCACTGTGTGTTGGAACAGGAAGTGACACTCCACTACAGAGAGAGACAACACCAAGTCACCATGTGACACATCACATGACCTCTTTTTTTATTCTCATACACATCACCTGCCTCCTGCTGTGGATCAACATCAGAGAAACATTTAAAAGTACAGATACACACCTTTCATCATCTGATGAAAGCGCATATCGTTTGTTTGCACCTCAGTCTCAGTAACCATCATGTAAGTCAGTCTTCATGTTATTGTACCTGAGTTAAATTTGTTTCCACAGTCCTTACACCACTCTCTTTTCCACACTGAGTGGAAATGTATTTGTATCTGTGAGTGAAAACACAAACTGTAGATGAGAAGTATTGTGTTCACAATGCTTTCATACAGGATCTGAGATGCTGTCAGTGTGTCGTCACGTCCCTGTGCGAGTCAGGGACAGTGGCTTTTACGCCCTATGATAATCTCATTTGCACTTCATAACCGTGTTTCTGTTTTCAGGAAGCATTCTCACTGCTGACAGTAACCCACAGGCTGAGCACTCTTTATCACTCTCAGCTTAAAGTCACTGTTTAAAATCATTATTATTGTGTGTGTGTAAAATGTGTGCGTGCGTGTGTGTGTGTGTGTGTGTGTTTGTTCTTTCAAAAGTCGCATCCATGAGAGGAAACGGTTTTATTCACATTTCTCATGGTTGCTTTTCTAGAAGGAAAAGCCTCACCTGTGTGTGTGTGTGTGTGTGTGTGTGTGTGTGTGTGTGTGTTTGTACTGTGTGTGTGTGTGTGTGTGTGTTTGTGTGTGTGTGTGTGTGTGTGTGTGTGTGTTTGTACTGTGTGTGTGTGTGTGTGTGTGTGTGTGTGTGTGTGTGTGTGTGTTTGTACTGTGTGTGTGTGTGTGTGTGTGTGTTTGTACTGTGTGTGTGTGTGTGTTTGTACTGTGTGTGTGTGTGTGTTTGTACTGTGTGTGTGTTTGTGTTTGTACTGTGTGTGTGTGTGTGTTTGTACTGTGTGTGTGTGTGTGTGTGTGTGTGTTTGTACTGTGTGTGTGTGTGTTTGTACTGTGTGTGTGTGTGTGTTTGTACTGTGTGTGTGTGTGTGTGTGTGTTTGTACTGTGTGTGTATGTGTGTGTGTATGTGTGTGTGTGTGTGTGTGTGTTTGTACTGTGTGTGTGTGTGTGTGTTTGTACTGTGTGTGTGTGTGTGTTTGTACTGTGTGTGTATGTGTGTGTGTATGTGTGTGTGTGTGTGTTTGTACTGTGTGTGTGTGTGTGTGTGTTTGTACTGTGTGTGTGTGTGTGTGTGTGTGTGTTTGTACTGTGTGTGTGTGTGTGTGTGTGTGTGTGTGTGTGTTTGTACTGTGTGTGTGTGTGTGTGTGTGTGTGTGTGTGTGTTTGTACTGTGTGTGTGTGTGTGTGTGTGTGTGTGTGTGTGTGTGTGTGTGTGTTTGTACTGTGTGTGTGTGTGTGTGTGTGTGTGTGTTTGTACTGTGTGTGTGTGTGTGTGTGTGTGTGTGTGTGTTTGTACTGTGTGTGTGTGTGTGCGTGTGTGTGTGTGTGTGTGTGTGTGTGTGTGTGTGTGTTTGTACTGTGTGTGTGTGTGTGTGTTTGTACTGTGTGTGTGTGTGTGTGTGGCACCACCTGTCCTTCACAGTGGGCGTTTCCGTCCTTATCAGAGGCAGTGTAGATTGAGGGCCATCACCCACACTCTGTTGCCATGGTGAAGGCGGACAGAGGCCAGGTTGAGTGGCAGCTCGTCTCAGCACTCGTCCTCCTTCATGCTTTTTAATTTTCCAGTTTGTGTTCACACTGAGTCACTGACACGGGCTGTAACTGATCACCTGTCTGTACTGCATGTCAGGAGTCTGCAGCATGTTTCTGTCATAAAAAATGCAGTTGCCAGCGACTGCACTGAATAGTTGGCATTGGCCCAGATCTAGTTGCCAAGGGCAACCCGTCCTGAGCTGCGTCAGTGCCTACCAGGGTTTGTTGTACAGGTACGGCCCTAAGTCTTTATTTAGTTTAACGGCACAACCAGAATCTGCTCAGTTTATCTGAACCCAAAATACCACAAGAATCACAGTCACAGCCACAGTGGGCGGGATTCAAATAGCCTGCCTTTTATTTAGCAGAAAGGAGCGTGTTGACCTGCAGAATTAGTCAGTGCGCATGCATTATGAATTCAGATTTTAACATTAAATATACATGGGTGTTGCCAGTTTGATGGAGAATATGTGTACGGTGGTTTTGTGCTGACAGTAGAAAAGCAATGTCTTCTGGCACACGCGGTGCCCGTCAGTCAGAACGCCACGTCTCAGATTCATGGCCTGCATATGCAGAAGCTTCACGTCTGCACAGATGTGATGGAACAAGTGCAGCACAGTGATTCTGTTGGTCTCTTCAGAATAAATGACAAACGACATCAGTGATAACTGACATCAGTGGCTTCAGACAGGAATTAGCAGCATTATTGCTTTATTATTACTCAGCCACATGGATCATGTTGATGCATGGATAGAAATTCAATGTAACCTGACCATGTTATATCTAAACATGGGCAGCACCTCATCAGTCAGTGTGCTAACATTTTATTGAAAATAGAAAGTTCAGAAGTATTCACACCGTGTGTGTGAAAGTCCTGCGAGCTTCACTGCAGCCAGGTCAGACTGCACAGGCCAACCTTAGCCTCTGTGCTTCAGTGTGTTAGTGAGTCCCAGTACAGCTTATAGTCCCAGTACAGCTTATAGTCCCAGTATAAGTGTCATGGTGAAGACTTCCCTCCCTCCTCTCCTGTGCCAGTGTTTCAAAGGTGCTTATCACTAATCCTTATTTGTTACAAAGTGATAAAATGATACACTGACTGTTAGCGTCTACATTCCTGTTGCATATCAAAGGGTGGGAGCTTGTGTGTGAGGGGGGCAGGGGGCGGGACCTCATATGTCCACACCCACTACAGCACACATGTGGGTTGCAAATACATCTCCTGTGTCTGTGGTCCTTTGGTGTTTGTTTGACAGACACTCTGTGCGCTGACACGGGTCGGTCACAAAGTAACAGCACTGCTGATCACACATATTCGAACACGTGGTTTTCAGGGGTCATAATTCTGTGTGCTTGTCTTATTTCCACAGATTGGGCAGCTGGTGTTCAAGGGCATGAAGCGCCTGAACAGGATTCAGTCCATAGTGTTCGAGACGGCCTACAACACCAATGAGAACCTCCTGATCTGTGCTCCAACCGGTGCTGGCAAGACCAACATCGCCATGCTGACAGTTCTCCATGAAATCCGTCAGCACTTGCAGCCCGGTGGCGTCATTAAGAAAGATGAATTCAAGGTGCGATGCACACATCAGCTACACTTATTAGTGCTGTTTATGCTGAAACGGCTGTAGTGTACTGATCTGTCAAGGAAAGATGTCTTTGTGATAACTGCTTCCTGTTTGTAGTGTCACTCCGGCTCGGAGCCTTTGAACACGAGTCCTGGAGATTCAGTTTGCTCCCTGGTGAAGTTTCACACAAGCCCTGCAGGGATTCAGATCACTCGCTGAGATTTCAGGCAGGGAGTTAATAGGACTGCTCTGATAGGTTGAAGTCAAGGGGAGCTGGAGTCATGGGACTTCCTTTAAGATGCTTAGTTTGTTCGGTTGATTTGAACAGTTTGCGTGTTGTTTCACTCCAGTAATGACGTTTCCCTGGATTGTCTTGTGAGTCTGAAAGGATCTACAGCACTGATGATGCTAAATACTAAAGCAGTCAGTGTAACGGTACCATCTCATGCTGTCACTGCTGAGAAGGAAACGAACGACAAGCATCAACAGACAGGAAGTGTAAGGGGAGAGCGGTGGGCTGCTGGCACCGCCCACCAAACCATTACTCTGATAGGTACCAAAGCAGGTTCAGGGGTGTAGTTCTGACTTTGGGTCGAGTGTCCCCTTAACTCTTGTGAGAAGTGTACGTTATTACAATCAGCCAATGGCATTTCAGGGATGGAAAACTGCAGCACTTTGAGTTTCCTGCCTACAGCTGTTACAGTTCACATCTACTGAGGGACTAAGTGTAACTTTGCCACATGTGACAGAGATGTGATGTTTCATAAAACAGCCTTTGTATTAAAGGTTGATGCTAAATGCCTTTTAAACATGTTCATTCACAGAAATGAGCCTGCATTTAATGTGGGCGGAGCTAATCGGCCTGCATGTTCACACACCCGACACGGTTTATGTGTATGAATGCGTCTGTGCTGAGCAAAGACAACGTAGTCTCTGCTGTTTTCTTCAGAGGCTGAAGCTGAGCCGATGACTGAGTGATGATTTGTTATCAAATTTGATTGGTGAATAATGATGACCTCATTATTATGATCAGCTGTTCATGAATGTGTGCGCTGTAAAGCCACGCGGCGCTCGTCCACCCAGTCTCTGTAGTTCATCTGTCAGTGCTGGGTTAGAAAAGCAGAAGATCGCGGTGGTCAAAATGACAAATAGCAACAGTTGGAAACAGACTCTGAAACACTGGCAGTGCTGACAGCTTGGTCTAAAAGCACTGGTCTTAAACCCAGTGTCAGATCCACACACACATCAATAACGCAGACAGTCTTTGTTCTGTATAAAAGCTCGTACACTGACAAACACCAGCAGTGACAAAAGCTGCTTTTCATACATCACCATTACATTTTATCCATGCGAGCGCTGTGACATTTCACAATAAACTGATTTGTGCTGGTAGCTGGGGAACAAATGATGCTGCCCCTCTTTGCTCATTTATCACCACAGTGTCCTTTCAGCCCCGTCTACAACCTTGCTCCACTCTCTCTCCTCCACTCACATTCATTTCCACGCCGCTCTCTCTGTAGATCGTATATGTGGCTCCCATGAAAGCCTTGGCGGCTGAGATGACGAACTACTTTGGTAAGCGGCTGGAGCCACTGGGCATCACTGTGAAAGAACTCACTGGAGACATGCAGCTTACCAAAGGAGAGATCCTTCGAACACAGGTACACACACACACACACACACACACACACACACACACACACACAGCTCACTACACAAAACAAGCTAACTCTGCCTGCTACCCTTACACGTCCTCTAGCACTCCAGCTGGATCGGGTTAGGACATCGTCCTTAGAGTGAATCTGTACACACTGAGCTTATTACTCACCTGTAAATCTGATCATCATCACATGTGCAGGTCATGGGTGAAAGCACGCTGTGTAACAGAGCACAGTGAGCGTATCTGTTATTGTTATGGTCACTGTGTGTGTGTGTGTGTGCGTGTGTGTGTGTGCGTGTGTGTGTGTGTGTGTGTGACAAAGTCTGACATTGAAAGGATTTTAATAGGTGGCTCATACACACGTGTAACAATGTTACACTGACGGTCCAGGTTCAGGGCTGCACTGTGGATTTAGGTTGAGGGGTGTTGGATGAACCCTGTGCTGTAAAGTCAGGCTGTACTCAGACACACTCTCCTGCTGATGGTGGGATATGTAGGCAGAACTCAGATCTAAAACAAGAACATTGGTCCAGTAACACTCTGCGTGTCAAATAAATAAATAAGACTCGTTTTTAATTTGGTCAAATGTTGCGTCAAGATCATCTCCTCGTGCACCTCTGTCGGCGTGCACGTTACACAGTCCTGCTCTGTCGCTGTGCTTTTGCCTCTCGTATAAAGGTGTTCTCATTTACTCATTTTGGAGACACATAGGTGATGTGGGGAGGCAGATCTGGTGAATAATGCAGGTGCTGAGTAGTGAAAATGCTGAGGGTGGATGGATGAATGATCGGTGTCATCCATCCACCCTCCCTCCACTTATCCTCATCAGGGTCACAGGGGGCTGGATCTGTCCCGGGCAGCGGTCAGCAGTCACGGCCAGCACACAGACAGACACACATGTGAACTTGCATTCACACCTCTGGGCAATATGAACCCATTCAGTATCCTAACCCCACTAACTGCATGTCTTTGGATTATGGGAGGAAGCTGGAGTATAGTCTGATCAGGCAAAGCATCATGACTACCTGCTAAATCGTGCTAAGCTGTGAGGCGGGGCTTCCACAGATCAGGCGTGTCTGTCCAGCACAGGAGGCCAAGTCAAAGCCAGCTTGTTGTTGTGCTCCTCAAAGTGTTCCTGAACCGTCTTTGCTTTGTGGCAGGAAGCTTAATCCTTCAGTGTGCTGAGAGAGGCCCCAGCATCAGGGAGTGCAGGGGGTTAGTGGTTTGCTACAGAGACGGTGAACCCATGCTGTCATGCTAAACTGCTAGCAAGTTTCCCAGTGAGTTTAAGCTACACTGATGCTATTCTATGTTTTTCATGATTCTAGTTAAACCTGTTGCTTGTTCACCACCTGTATTTAGACCTCTGTGTGAATACAGATGCAATGTAGCAAGAAAGCCAGAGATGAGTCTGTGTCTCAGCATTTACAAGTGTTGAAGCCAAATGCTTTGTTATTGTGCAGCGTACGTCAGCCTGCTCGCCTGTGTTCAGCCGGTCTGTGCACCACCACGCTGTGCTGTTAGTGAATGAGCAGCAGACAGCAGGGTGCACTGTCTGTTTAAATACAGAACTGACCCATACAAATGCAGTTTAACTGCTGTTTGTTATGAATATGGCAGACGCTGTGTCCTGGACTACATGCAGGAAACAGCCGGTGTGAATAATGACGCATGTTCACTTCTTAAGCTGAATTTCATGTTTAGTAAGTTTAATAAGTGAAATGCTGGTGGCATTTTAATTGTAATGTTTCTTTAGGTTAAAGAGGATGAAGCCAAAGAAAAGATGATGATGAGAGAGTTTAGTCCTGTGGCTGTGAGAGACGTCGAGGCTGTTGGACCTGAACGACACTTGGAGCGGGAACACTGGGAAAACCTGCATATCTGTTAAATCCAAAGGAGTTGGATTTAACAGATCGCACAGCTCAGATTTACCCTTCATAAGTCTCATGGGACTTATGAGCACAAAGTGTGTGTGTGTGTCTGAAATGAGGCCAATTCCAGCTAATCTGAAGGTGTTTTAAAACTGCATTTCCATCAGGTCATATGATGAGATTACACAAAGAGAATGATTAGTCAGATTCAGAGCAGCTCTGCAGCACTGCTTCACTTTGAGCTCTCTCTAATGCCTCCGTTTCACCGGCTTATTTGTCGTGCATTTGCACAAAGTGTTGAGTGCAGAGCTGAATCCACGGTTAGTGGGCCCGAGTGATGTCATGCTCTGTAACCTTGGTTTGTTGCGTCTCCCCTCGGTCCCATCGCTCCTTTCATCGCACACCTTTGATGTTGATAGCAGAGTGGGCTTTCTGCCGGGACAGTGTAAGGACGGGAAGCAAATACTTCTAAGAACTTGTGCTTTATGAAACTTGCATGTTGTGCCCTTTGACCTTTATCGGGATCATTACACAACCATCGTCAAAAGCAGCACATCAGGTAAAAGAAGGAAAATCACCACTGTCGTACTGGATCAGGATGTCCTGGATCTCCTTCTCAGAGGCCTCATCCACATCCTTCTGGTAGTATGCAAGCAGGGCTGTGGACATGGCTGGTGTAGATCTGTGCGGTGCCACGCTCCACCGCTCCGCAGCACTGGCTCCAGAAGCTTGTTCTGGAGCGTAGCAGGCTCCACCCTCTCCTCAGGTCTGCCGTTCACCCTGATCAGGACGTCCCCCTCCTGCACTGGGAAACTGCTGTGGTGGGTTTTACGTCCAAACACCTGGACGGACTCCAGAGGACCGTCAGCTGGCATGTTTCTGAAGCACACAAAGACACCACTTAGTTTCTGATTCTGCGAGGAGGAGGGAAACGTGCACCGATGAACCTGCAAGAGAGGGAACCAGTGCATGGTGGAAAGCCAGCCTCACCGCTCCTGAGGGACGACTCGGTGCCCTCGCGCCTGCAGCAATATCACGTATTATTGTGAGTATCAGTGCCTGGATGTCTCTGCGACCTCACGGGTCAGAAACGTTCTTTGAAAGTGAAAGTGAAGGATGCATTTCATGAGTTTGTGAAAGGATGAATCACGTTTGTCTCCCTCACTGTGCGTGTCCAAACCTGAAACCTGCTTTGGATTGGCGTGGCTTCATATAAAAACATGACAGTGTAATGATTGTAGGATACGAGCACTCTGCTGCTCTTCTCTACTGGTCACTTTCCTTTTTATTTTATTCCTCCCACTCGTCAAATCCAGCGTCATCCACTCACTAAGCAGCAGGAGAGAGCAGCAGTTCCCACTGAAATGATTTTCCACATCAGAGTGTAACGACGTGCGCGCTCGCACAGACTCGTGCACACAGAGTGGAGCTTTGAGAAGGTTCTCATTACAGTTGGCCTTGACAGGCTGTTAGTTGTTAACATATCACAATGTAGTGAACGTTTTTCTCTAACCGACCCACTCCATCGTCCACCCGCCCACCTCAACCTCCTACGTGCTCCTCTCCCTGTAACGGCAGAGTTACTATGGAAACAGAAAGAGTTTTGCCATGTGGAAGCCAGCGTGGTTTGGACGGCATGCGGGGACGTCCGGGCACCTTTGCTCTGTCCAGA
The DNA here is from genome assembly GCF_057382095.1 of Aulonocara sp. 'chitande type north' Nkhata Bay. Taxonomy (NCBI): domain Eukaryota; kingdom Metazoa; phylum Chordata; class Actinopteri; order Cichliformes; family Cichlidae; genus Aulonocara; species Aulonocara sp. 'chitande type north' Nkhata Bay. The sequence goes on from NC_141354.1 coordinate 5,421,233, forward strand.
GGGGAAACATGAGTTAATGACAGTGAGGAAGGAGCAGCGACGCAGCTTTCTGAAACAGCAGCGAGTGTGAGAATGAGTCCGTGTTTCCTGGTCGAGGGAAAAAGCAAAACAGGCTCCATGAACTGGGTTCAAACAAGAACAAACTGCAGGTCGGTGAAACTGTAAAGACAGAGCCCATCAAAGCAGCTGAAGAAAGATCAAGTCATTACTGAAATGCCGTGCTGGACTGAGTCACGGCACTTACTGTAACCATCAGTCAAGTGATCATCGCTTGTCTGATGCTCTCTCAGCGATGTCAGTAATTAGTATTTAAGTGCTGAGAGTTGGCGAGATGTGTCGTGCCGTTGCTGCACGTGTCCGTGCTAACCTTAGCTCGCACCAGCGAGCAACAATCTTCCTCCCACTCAGGCAGCGACCTGCAGGGATGCACGGGGATGTGCATGTAGCTGCAGCTGCCCTTCCTGCAGATTAAAACTCCAGCTATTATCTGTTTAAGTACATGTTTGTGGTAGTCAGAGACGGTAACGAGTAAAGTAAGGGATTACTATTGCAAAAACGGTAATTAGATTACCGTTACTTTCCCGTAGGAACGCTGCGTTACTGCGTTACTAAAACCGTGATTTTTCTGCGAGAATGTCTCACGACAGTGACGTGAGCGAGTGCGACGTTAGTGGCAACAGCTGTGTGCAGATCAACAATGGATCACATATCGAGTGCAGAGAGAGTATGAGCGTGCAGCGTTTAAAGCGTGGAAGTACTGACCTTACTTTAAGTTTGATTCCATAAAAAGTGACAAAAACATTAGTGTCCGCTGTGCGTGGGAAGAAAACTTCTTTTTACAGCAAAAAACCCCTAAACTTCCAACAAGCACCGAGTAGCTACGACGTAATGGGAAACTCACAGAGAAACTCACGGATTCTTCCACTGACCGCGGCACACCTGCACCAGGGTAAACCTCCGCCTGCCCCACTCCTGCTTTACAGGTGAAAATAGAGCAACAGGACCGCTGAGTCTTTGACTTTATTTATTTTCTGCTGTGTTTTACTTGCATCTATTTGAAAGACTGAGTGTAAACACACAAAATATTTTATTTTATGTGCTGGAATGTGCAGAAAATAGGTTTAAATGTTAAACTAATTTCTTCCAGTCAGAGAATGTTGCAGATAATTAAATGTTTGCTTGATGCATAAAGTTAAAAGATTAAAACTAATAAAACAAGTTTTAAAAAGAGACTTTTCCATTTGATTACATTTTGTATGATGGATTATGCAGAAAAAGTAGAATTGGGCTGAAAGATCTATCACTTTATCACCTCTTCAGGTTGTGAATCGTGTTTACGTAACTAATTACTTTTGAAAATAAGTAATCAGTAAAGTAATGGGATTACTTTTTGGGGGAAGCAATCAGTAATTAGTTACTGATTACTTTTTTCAGGTAACTTGACCAACACTGGTGGTATTTACAGAAATAGTTTTGTGTAGTTTCCCACGGCTGCCGTGGACGTCTGCATGTGCTTTGGTTGTTTTTGGAGCATTTCTAATGAATCAATAACTGATACTGTGACTGTGTGTTTGCTGTGTGTTCATTACACCCACAGTGACTGCAGATGAAGCAGAGACATGAAGGGATCTGATCTGTTGTCTATGGAAAATATTACAGTCATCATTGTCAATAAAAGTGCAGTACAATAAAAAACTGCTGCAATGACCATGAATCCAGCAGCACCGAGTTTGTTTTCAGCCTCTGTGTGCACAGAAGCTCGTTGTAACATCAACCAGGTTTACTGAACGACTTTCAGAAACCTGTGTGAACGTTTGTAAAGTGTGTGTGTTATGTGTGTAAAGATCAGGAATAAGGAACAAATCAGCAGTCCATCAGATGTACTCGGCACATCCAGATAAATGGCGTAAAGTCCCGTCTCATATAGTGTCTGATGATATGGTAACAAGGTTTCCTTGGAAGTGCTGCAGGAAATGTCACTGGTGTCTCCCAACGCTGAACATGTTTCAGCCTAAGTATTCCCAAAGGGGGCCACAGGCATCCATCTGTGCACAGGAACGGTGAGGAATGTCAGCCGGATGTAACTAAATGTTTCTGTCCACACATGAACACAGACCCACCGTAAATCACGCGAAGCCGGCTCGTAGTCTAAGAATCAGTCACAGTTATACTTCACTCAGTAATCAGCTGCTCATTGTAAAAATACAAAGTCACTGAGTTTTGTTTTTTATAGTAATTAAATCAGTGAGTTTGTTTTTGGGTCATTTCTCTGGTGATGCCCGACCGTCTGCATCCAGTAAGGCTGCTGGTCCTCCAGCCCTCGGCTCTGACATGTTGGTTACATATTTGATAAGCAGGTTGTCTCTTTGCTCTAATTCAGTAATTAATGTTTGAAAAGAACCATTTTTCTTGGCCACTTTATTTCTCATGTGTGTGAATTTGTCTGATTAAATTGTCACATTTGAGAAACCTTAACTTACATTTTCTTCTATGAAATATGAAGAATGAGCCAATTTCGAGGGTTGATTGCAGTCCTGCAGCGATCATTTGATTAACTGGCTAAATAACACCATTAAGGAAAACAATTACATGTTTTCTCTGCACCTCCTCGTGTGTGTTTGTAAAGCAATTAAAAAAGCACTTTGGCATCTGCTCCAATTGCCAGAGCCTCCATTTAAATTAACCAGTACGTCCAATTAGGAGCATGCGCTTCCTTTCCTGTGAGCGTCTCTAATGGCTGGATAGATTGATTTAAATGCAAACTAGAGGGAATTTAATGAACTGCTTTTACAGGAAGACTTTAATAGGAATCTGCACATCCTCCAACAGGTTCACACTCCATTAATTAGGCATTGTAGTATTTTTTCCTCAAACAGAGACAAATATCGCACGGGAAGCTGCAGATACTAAGACGTGTGCAGAGAAGCTTTCTGTTGTCATTTGATTCAGAAAGATATGCTGATGCTCTTCAATGTAATTAGTCTGAGAGGCAAAGTAGCAGCGTTTATACTGATCGTGCCGTCACAGACTCACGTCACCGACGGGCACAGGGTGCGTACTGTAACTCAGCACACAGTGGGACAGTCTGACGTCTGTCATTACCTGTTATTACTGTGATGGAGCAGATCTGTGGGCACCTGTGCAGTGACCGCCCATCAATCTAAGATCATCTGTAGGAACGACGCTGCTTTGGCTTCAAACAGCGTGGGAGTCTTGGTGTGACCGATGTTTCCAGATGTTTCCAGATGTGTTCGAGTAAACAAATACCAGCTGATTGGTGCGTGTGTAAGCATTATGCCAGTGCTAGCACAGCTGATATATTCATTAGTGGCTTTTCAACGTGGGCGTGGCCGGTGCTGTCGTAGTGTCACCAGGAGCTGAGAGAGATGAGAACAGATGATGTGAAAGGAAAGTGCACGTTGCCATGACAACAGTGAAATAAATTCATGTAGACAGTCCTGCATCTCCCCGCTAACTAACAACAATCTGTTGTGGGTTTGTTTGTCTGTTGTTGTTTTTTCAGTTCCATTCATAAACTTGAGTTCTTCCAAAACCAGTTCAGCCAGTACGTGTGACAGACGTGACTCTGTCTGTCAGAGCTGTGTCAGCTGTGTAGGGCCTTGGTCAGGTGACTGACCGTGACTGATGCTGTGGGTCATTCTTACTTTGTGAAATCGTATCCAATCACTTTCTTGTTGAGTTGAAGTAACACACCTTCGTCTTGGCTGTTGAGACGTTTGTATTAACCAAGGACACAATTTTAACGTCATCCACTTAATTTGTGTTTTGTGATTTTTTTAAATTTAATTCTGGTGTTGCTGAGCTGGCCAGCACGTTGCTTCTCTTTACTGTACCACACTGTTTATCTGACCTCTGTTGGCTTTAGTTCTGCCTCTGTCAGTGCGCCCAGGGCAGCTGTGGCTACATGTAGCTGCCATCACCAGTGTGTGAATGTGTGGATGGGTGAATGTAGTGTAAAGCGCTTTGGGGTCCTTAGGGACAAAGTAAAGCGCTATACAAATACAGGCCTTTTGACCATTTTTACCATTTTTCTCAGCCTAATGAGGACCTGCTTCTCTCACAGCTGTGCTCATGCTGAGCGTGAACAGCTACTGAAGGAGTTCAACACTCACAGCTGCTTAGAATCAGTCAGGCAGGTGAAGGGAACAGGCCTCACTTGCCGTCGTGTAGTTCTTGTTCAGTCTCTGACGGTGGGGGACTTTGCATAAAAATGGCAGTAATTCCTAAACAGCTGTGGTGGTGTACAGAGGCACAGCTACAACACCGAGTCCGACCACACTGTGGGCAAACTGAACACTTCCATGGCCTCACTAAACTCCCACTCTCGAGTCTCTGCCTCGGCAGCCACAAGGCTGTAATCCAGCTGGCCCACCTGTACCTGTCAGCCGGGGTTCAGCCCCCACAGGCCTACACGCCAACTAAGCTCTTGGTGGAGGTGGGAGTTGGAGGTCGCTGTAAGAAACTGCAGCACACTCTTATCAAACTCTTGGATCTACCAGGCCTGTGCAGCGTCTGTCCAGCTCACTATGAAGTGGGGTTCAGCTCCTCTTTTCACTGACGTGTCCGAGACGTCCGTAGATGACCGAGTCAGTCGTTACCCTGCAGCCCAGGACCGCAGCAGCCCAACAGCCTGGGCTCAATCCAAGAGCGCTCATGCCCAGGATGGAGGGATGTAACCTACAAACCTTTACATGTAAATACAGAACTTTACTATACGATGAAAAATAAGGTGCAGCTCTTCACACTGTCACTGTATATAAAGGGATCTGTATCCAGATTACCGTCTACACACTTTTAAAATTGATTTATTTTGACGAGCATTCAGATCTGTCAATGATCCGCCACACCAGATCAGGCTAATCAGAAAGCTATTGGCTATGCATTAGCCCGTGTCTCTAGACAATAAGTCATATTTGGAGAAGCAGAGGACAATAAAGTAATGATTTCTTGTTCAGCTCATGCTTTGCTTGGTTATTCTCTACATAGCTAACAGCTAATGGTTTTTGACAGGTTTTGTTTCACATGGTTCATATGAGACTTCCAGCTCAGCTTATCATCAGTTATCACTCCAACACATTTATTCTCGTTCACTCGTTCAGTTTCAGCTCAACCCTGATTTTAGCCACGTTTCATTTGTCTGGTGCCAAAAATAATACATTTTGTTTTATATTTAACAATAACTTATAGTTACCTCCGTTTCCACTGCAGTCAGAAGCTGTTCTAGGTTTTTATCTGATTGATGCACAGTGGTATCATCAGCAAACAATACACATTTATATATAACATGAATCGTTTAGGGCCCAGCACAGAGCCCTGAGGAACACCACAGGTTACCTTCAGCTGATTAGATTTGCACGTATTGATCCAGGTAACTTTTCATGCACGTGTATGCGATCCCTCTTATGCCATATCTGTCTAGTTCATTCAGTAATATAATATGATCAATGTTAAAGTGTATAAAACACCAGCAGTATGTTCCTTATTATCTGTTGCATATCCGCTCTGCCGTATTATCACTTGTGGTAAATATATTGAGAAACATGTCTATTAACAGATCATTTTCCTAAGATTTCTGAGAACTGTGGAGTTATTGATCTGTAGTCGGTTGTGGGTAAGCCTAACCCTCTCTGTGGCTTTTTCCATTTTGGAGGGAAACGTACCAGGTTACACATGTATGTGAAAGTTTGCACTATGCTACAATACGTTTAACTAATATCACGTCAATACTGAAACAATCAGTGGCCTTTTTAAAGTTGTCTTCAGAACATCAAGTATTCCTCTGTGACTCACAGCACCAATGAACTGAGTAATGTGTTTATTTAGCTCATTATTATTTCTTAACTCTTGAATTTCTTGTGCTACATTAAAGCCAACATGTCCAAAGAAATCATTCAGTTCATTTGCAGTGTCGTTAATTTTATGAAGCACAATCTTCATCTTTTCTAAGATATTCTGGATGTCTTGTTTTTCGAGCCCTTTTTGATTATACGATTTAATAACCTCCATGTTTGTTGTGATCCACTCCTGCTTTGCTCCAATAATGTGTGGTAGTACTTTTAATATTTACTAATCTATTTTTATATGACTTGTACTTAATAAATCTCTTACATAGATTATTTCTGTTCATCTGTCGCCTGATGCTTTTCAGTGATTTCCACTAAAGGACGATGTTTGTCAAATACATTACAGACAAATGCACCACACGCACTATGAGGCTCTGCAGCAGTGGCTCGTGTCATGTTTGATTCTTTGTTTAGTTTTTCAGGTTTGCTGATGTTGCACTTCCTTTCGTTTTACTGGAGAAACATACATTTTATTATAGAACATGTTCTTGAAGGGGAGAAACGCATGATCATCTATAGAGGACCTTGTCCTGTTTTCAGATGTTGGTGACGACTCCGGAGAAGTGGGACGTTGTGACCAGGAAGAGTGTTGGCGATGTGGCTCTGTCACAGATTGTGCGGCTCCTCATCTTGGATGAAGTCCATCTATTGCATGAAGATCGAGGCCCGGTTCTTGAGAGTCTGGTGGCCCGGACCATCAGACAGGTTAGTGTTCCTCCTCGTTCCCCGTCCTCAGTTCATATTTCTCACTTCAATGTTTCAGATCATCAAACAAATTAAAATAGTCAAAGACAACACCATTAAACACAAAATGCAGTTTCTAAGTGAAGGTGTTTATTATCAAGGGGACAAAGTCCCAGACGTGATGGCCTGCTCTGTGGGAACTGTGGGATCTCTGAAAAGCTGAGCAGTTAGTCAGGGTGTGATTCTCTCTGAGAGTCGGGTCTTATTCGGAGCTTCTTCACTACCTCAGCGGTGTTTCCCATGTCAGGTCCTCCCTGATGTCTCGATGCACGCGCAATCATCCAGGTGAGGAAATCCTAAAATGTAGATTCTGTTCATCTGGATGTTTTCAGGGGTCTTTGTGGTGTTCAAGACCAAATTGTTGTTCCTTCACGCTGTCAGCTGCTCCACCTCATCCCTGTAGGCGTGCTCATCCCTCCAGAAATGAGTCCCACCACCGTCTGCAAACTTAACAAAGGTGTTACTGTGGTGAGTGTGGAGCAGGGGGCTCTAGCCCTGTGGGGGGCCAGTACTGAGTCTGGCCCCCCACAGTCGGCTAGTCACGATTACGTCGACTATAAAAATCGTCGACGGCTAATTTAATAGTCGGCGCCTCGTTTGAAGCTTTGTAAGATCCCAAAAGACGCAGGAATAAGTAGCAGGATTTAAGAGTGTAATAACGGACTGAAACAGAAGATGGCAGCACTGCATGTACAAGGATGTCAGCTGCCGTTAAACCCCGAAGAAGAAGCAGCTGTGTCCCAGCATTCATAGCGCGGCCCAGCTCAGTTTCCAACAATGGCGGCAGCTAGTTAGTTTTAATGTTACTCTTATTATTCTTTCTGGGTCACAAAATAAACGTTTAACATATTCTCATGGAGAATGTAGCTGTGTAAACCTCAAATATCGGCTCAGTTTATCAAGACACCGCATATTTTCAAAAGCGCTCCGAAGTTTTCGGAGACGTCTGTTACCCACTAGCTCGATAGCTAGCCGGGAGGTCAAGGGTCACTAGAGCCGTGAGAACACCGGACTCCCGGCAAATCGTTTTCAAACCCACCGCCGTCTTTTGCTGCTCAGGTTAAACATGATATATGAGTCACTTAGATAACTTAAAAATGTTGTTGTTTGACTTTTTTCAGTATTTTATTTGTTCCTGAGTAAATCAGTTATAGTTATAGTTTTTACACAGCTGAATAAACGTCAAGCAGACAGCTGATCATCAGAAGTGTGAGATGCTGGAGAATTTACTCCGGTGTCCTGTTAAAGTTTAGATAGCAAGGAGTTTATTAAACTTCAAACAATCTGCAAATTTCATTAAAATGTAATAAACTATCATCTTGTCTTTATTTTTAGTTAGCACCTGAAACAGTTAAAGCTGTAAGCTAATGATAGTTATATAAGAGCAGATGCTGCTGGTGCAATAAGCTGTAGTTTTACTCCAATGGATGATGATCTGATTAGTCGACTAATCGCAAAAATACTCGGTGACTAGTCGACTATCAGAATAATCGATTGTGGCGGCCCTGGAGGATAATGGTAGGAGCAGCCGTGTGCAGCTTCAAGTGGGGTAGAGCAGCATGGACGCTGTGGCCACAGTGTTCTCTGTAGGCAAAGCACATCACCTCATGATCCCACTTGATAATTTACATTTTTCATTAAATATACAGTCTTTGAAAAACAAGTTCTGATGTTTGGTCTTTGTGTCCAGTTGATGCAAACAGGTCCCAGTCATGTTTCAGACACATCCAGTCCCTCTGGCATGTTGTTGCTGTGATAAGCAATCATCAGTTCACTGTCTGAGCTGCTGATTCCCTGTAATGATGACTGACGTGTGCAGGAAGCAACCTGGATATTTCCCATAGAGAGTGATTATCCAACTGTAGAAAGAGACAGAACTTAATTTCCAATAAGCCAGTGTGATGCAGTGCTGTCACATGTCAGTTCATGGAGGAATGTTAATAAGTGGAGAAGTCTATTTTTAGCCTGTCACTGACTCAACCTTGCATCTTATTCTGTGAACTGCATGTGAATCCAGAAAAATCTGCCAAAATACCAAATACATGTATGAATGTGTCCTTGGACCCGAATGATCTCAGTGTGCACCCAGTTCATGAAAGCCTTTGGATCATGCATCACACACAGCAGCACATGTGGCCCGTGTAGCATAAATATACATCTCAGCACCGCCTTTGAGTTGTATACGTAAGAGAGTAATGAGAAGATGAAAAGAAGACGATGGATAAATCTGACGTGTGTGTAAATCACATTAGCAGTGAGCCAAAGGATGCTGTCCATATGCATGACTGCTTTGTTCAGTGGTGGTTTTTTATAGCAGCTCTTAGAGTTAATAATTCACCTGCCTGGCCTGTAAACCATCATCAGCAGTAATATCTTATCATCGCCATGAATCTTCACAAAGCCAGTAAGGAAGGGTTTGCAGTTATATACAAACTGTTTCTCTATAAAAGGTAGAGGAGGAATTCATTAGAACGAGGCGCAGGAACTCAGCATGCACCAATCAGAAGGTCAGTAGTTTGATTCCCAAAGTCCCAAAGCTGATCCCACAGTGTGAGTGCACTCCATGAAATCTGTGTGAAGCTGTGAATGTTGCTCTCAGCCAGTTAGAGCGCCACGTGGACCAGTTAGACCAGTTAGAGTGCCACGTGGACCAGTTAGAGCGCCACGTGGACCAGTTAGAGCGCCACGTGGACCAGTTAGAGCACCACGTGGACCAGTTAGAGCGCCACGTAGACCAGTTAGAGCACCACATAGACCAGTTAGACCAGTTAGAGTGCCACGTGGACCAGTTAGAGCGCCACGTGGACCAGTTAGACCAGTTAGAGCGCCACGTAGACCAGGCCATTCACCATCTTGTCCTAATGCAAATGTGATTGGAGCGATGCACTGTTGGACCAAGTGTTTGTGAGGAGGAACAGTGTGGTAAAGACGTCAGAGCAGAGAAGCACGGAGCAGCACTGAAACACAGCGGCAGGGACGAGCTGCTGTGCTGAGCAGTGACTCTGACCTCTTTGGCGAGGTTAACCGCAAGGTAATTGAAAACTGGGCTGTACATGTGACCGCTGTTTATTCGGTTCACAGCCCATTTATCTGCAGGTTGAGCTGATATTACTGAAGAAGGGCTGACTGGGCTCTTTGTACACCTTGAAGTTGTGCTGCAGTGCACAAGTTTGAAGCCTCTTGACTGTCTGTGTAGTTGCCAGCAGACTGCATATGTGGTCAGGGCTTAACGATAGATGTAGAATGAAACCAGAGGTATTAGCAGAGAAACATGGCGCTCGTGGAAAGCACTGTGCCACAGCAGTAATTATGCTAGAAAGTAGAACTTTCAAGGAAAACGTTTGTTAAGCAAACCAGCGTTTGTGTTTTTATCCTCGGTGATTCTGTGCATGAAGGTTTAATCCTCACGTGACCGATGACATTCAAATGCTTTAAAAAGAGCTGCTCCAGTAGCTGCTCAAGGCCCTTTGAAGGTGGCTGCTGATGGATGAGTTTTGATTCTACAGTATAAGGACTTAACTCACCAAGAAAAGAAAAGCTTCACTGTTTCCATCAGCTTTTCGTGCACGCTTAGTAAGTCAATGGATATTATTGGAAACTCAGTTTTCCCCTCTACTGTTACACTGTACTGTACTGCACTAACAAAGCACAACCTATTCCAGCGTGCTGCTACAGTGTGGTGATACAGTGGTTAGCACGTTCGCCTCACTCCAGGAGGGCTCCTGTGTGAACCCCATTTCTCTGCTTAGGTTTTACTCCCACAGTCAAAATACAGAACTGTAAAGTGGGGGTTCTAAATTGGAAAATTGACCACAAAGTTGTTAAATAAATATCTGTTTATTTCTATGATACTTTGCTAGGAGTAAAATAGGTGTTGGGTGGCCGGACTAGAGCTATTCTGCTTGAGTATCTCTAAGTTTTTGCCATAAAGCTGATCAAGGAGCCTCTTTGGTTTGGTTGGCCCAGGGGTCTCGTGAAGCAGAAAATGGGTATTGCCCCAAAAGGGCTGTGGCACTGGCAGTTGCTGAAGAAAAAAAAAAATAGAGTCTGAGCACAGTTAAGGGAGGCCATGGAGGACTACTTTGGGCAGCCCACAAAGAAGTTCTGGCAAGCTGTCCTGGAAGGACTTGACACAGGCCATTTGCAGTCAGGAAGGACTCTGATGACCTGATATTGAGATGCTGTTGGTGGTGGAAACAGTACTTTGACGAACGCTTCATTCCAGTCAAAGTAGCCGACGCAGAGGAAGCAGAGCCTGAGGACTGTGGGAAAGTCTTATGAATTATACTGGTATGCTGGCAGAGGTCACTGGGGGAGTTGAGAAGCTCCCTGCAGCCAAGACACTGGGTTTGGATGTGATGCTAAAGACTAGACACTGTGGGGTCTTGGTTACCTGGAGCGTGTGCTCCAGTTACTGAGGTATTATTCTGCCCAGTTTATTTCAGGATGCTGGAAGGGAACCTCCAGCCAGCTGTCCAAACTTGGACCTAGGAGGAACAGTGCAAACAGTCTGCATGTGCTTTGTAGACTTGAAGAACGCTTACGGCCCTGGAGGCACCTGTACTGCAGGAGAATAGGGCCCCTGCTGCTATGGGCCATTAGGTCCGTGTACAACCAAAGGTAGAGATCTCTTGGCCCAAAGCAGAGCACTCAGTGGACCATGGTTGGCCCCTTTGTCCAATCCTGTTCTTGATTTTCATGGACAATAATCAGCCTATAGTCAGGCTGAGGAGTGCGTCCACTTTGGCTCAGAAATGTATCACTGTGGTTCTGTTGGGTTCATCGGAGCATGACCTGCAGCATGCCGTGTGAAACAGCTAGGATGAGAGCCAGCACCTTCAGGTTTTTGGAGATCTTACTCATGAGTGATTAGCAGGAATGCAGATGTACCCAACTGTCGTGGTGAAGACAAAGCTGAGCTTTTGATTTCCTACTTTATCTGCATCCCAAACCTCACCTATAATCATGAAATCTGAGAAATAACCAAAAATTAAGATCATAAATACGAGGCCCCGCCTCCACATGGTGACCTGGTTTAGGCTTAGAAATAGGCTGAGGAGCTCAGCCATCTGGAGCGATCTGGGACTAGAGCTGCTGCCTCAAGTCTGTCCAAAGAAGCCAGTTGAACTGGTTTGGGAATTTGGTTAGGATTGACTGGACGGGATTGGCTGGGAATGCTTTGTGGATTTTTGGAATATCCTCCTTAGGCTCCAGCCACGTGGAAGATTATGGATGGATGGAGTATAATTCCCAGGATCAAGGTGATGCATGGCTTGTCTTCTGGTTGGCATGTATGCTGCAAACCCAATTACCGTGTGTCTCATTTAAGGCTGGTAGTGAAAATGGTTGCTTGACAGTTTTTATAACGTGCAGTGTTTCATCATGGATAGCCGATGTTACTCCTGGAACGTCTCGTCGTTTCTCCCAGGCTTCCTGTGACTGAGAAACCTGACAGGAGCTCAGAGGGCTCTGCCAGCTGTGTACAACTGTAGTTATTACAAAGTAGAAGTGCTGACTGTGTGCAATGCAGGCATAGGGAAGGAAATACATAATGTTTAATTTGTTTATACTGCTGGGTGGCACCTCCCTTCCTGTAACATTCAGCATGTTGTGAAAGGTGGCAAACGTGATGCATCTGGGAGTCTGTCACTAAAAAGCAAGACTTAATGACTTTTTAATGACCCAATCTGACACTGTGACGAGCAGGAAACCTGTTTGTTTCTTCTTGTATGTACGTGAGAACTTGTTTACAACGTGTAGTCCACCCTCCAACAGAAGATTTTGGGTACCAGCGGAGCGCCTGGCAGACCTCCCCCTCCTTCATCTCTCTGTCCAATTATTGCCACACCTGACAGACTGCTATAATTGTTTGTGCTGAAGGAATTACGCTGGCTGCTGCCGATGCGCTAGGTGCTTAAGTTCACATCCTCAGACACATTAATATGGAAATCCCTGTAAACTAAATATTTGTCCCCCTTTTTATGCAAATGTCTTAGAACAAAGCCAGATATCACTTTGATGTTTTGCTTCGAAGAGGTTTAGTTTTCACTGCCTTTTCTTGGCTCGGTATAGCGCTACCAATTATGCCCTGCATTCAAGATAAAACTCCCTCTAACCTTTATGAAAAAAGTAAAGGTTACTGTGCTGTACAGCTTCTTCTTTATGGTTTCAGCAGCATCTGTGTTCTACCGAAGCTCACAGACACACATTTTATAACAAGGTTCATTCAGTGGAATGCTTATTGTGTTTAATGCTAGAAGAATATACCGTTTTTATGAGTTTGTTAAGTTGGCTCATCCATGAATTTCACTGGGGCAGATGTAGAGATACTGTGCTATTATAGCTAGGGCTGCCACGATTACGTCGACTATCAAAATCGTCGACGACTGATTTAATAGTCGACGCGTCGTTTGAAGCTTTGTAAGAGGAATAAGTAGCAGGATTTAAGAGTGTAATAACGGACTGAAACAGAAGATGGCAGCACTGCATGTACAAGGATGCCAGCTGCCGTTAAACCCCGAAGAAGAAGAAGCTGTGTCCCAGAATTCATAGCGCGGCCCAGCTCAGTTTCCAACAATGGCGGCAGCTAGTTAGTTTTAATGTTACTCTTATTATTCTTTCTGGGTCACAAAATAAACGTTTAACATATTATCAGGTGAGAATGTAACTGTGTAAACCTCAAATATCTGCTCAGTTTATCAAGACACCACATATTTTCAAAAGCGCTCCGACGTTTTCGGAGACGTCTGTTACCCACTAGCTCGATAGCTAGCCGGGGGCTAGGCTAACTAGAGCCGTGAGAACACCGGACTCCCGGCAAATCGTTTTCAAACCCACCGCCGTCTTTCCTACTCAGGTTAAACATGATATATGAGTCACTTAGATAACTTAAATATGTTATTGTTTGGCTTTTTTCAATATTTTATTTGTTCCTGAGTAAATCGGTTTGTCTGAGATTAAAGTTATAGTTTTTACACAGCTGAATAAACATCAGACAGACAGCTGATTATCAGAAGTGTGAGATGCTGGAGAATTTACTCCGGTGTCCTGTTATATTTTAGATAGCAAGGAGTTTATTAAACTTCACCGAAACAATCTGCAAATTTCATTAAACTTTAATAAACTATCATCTTGTCTTTACTTTTAGTTAGCACATACCTTAAACACTTCAAGCTGTAAGCTAATGATAGTTATATAAGAGCAGATGCTGCTGGTGCAATAAGCTGTAGTTTTACGTCCAATGGATGATGATCTGATTAGTCGACTAATCGCAGAAATACTCTGTGACTAGTCGACTATCAGAATAATCGATTGTGGCAGCCCTAATGATAACATGTACTTGTCCTTAGTGCGCTCTTGTAATAGGTTTCTGTTGAAGCCCCTGACATGCTCGTCATGCACTTACAAACTGATCCTTTAAGTTACAAACTGATTACATCACACACATCAGTACTCAGACTCAGGTCCAGCTTTCTTTGTGCTATAATGTGCTGTAATGGAAAAACTGTGAGAAAATAAAATAAATCATTCTACAATAAATGTACCTAAAAAGAGAATTAAGGGTGTTTTAGGAGCCTGCAGGACTGATAACAGATTAACTAGAGGCCATGATTTGAGGGAAGAATAAAAAAGGAAACTGAATTTCTCCATTATTATGTTCAACACTGTTTCCCAGATTCAAAATGATTAAGTAGCTAGCTTTCACATTGTATCCATTTATTTCAGAGAAGGGAAACAAAGTAGCGCATGCCTCAAGAAAGGTCATTTATCAATGTGTAGCCACTTCCTCTGCTTCTGCAACAAACATGCAACCTAGAAAGTACATTGCAACATATATATCCAGCCTCATAAAGCATGATGTTAACAGCACTGGGAGGAACTAATCCTCTTTAAAGGACCTGTTTCAGTATTTGTGGAAAGACGCTTGGCGAGGCATAAACTAAAGCCGGTGTCCCAGTCGTGGCAGTGTAACCTGGTGTTACCTGCACTCTGTTTGAGCTACAACAGAGTGCAAACACACTAATGACTTCACAGATATTCATTTTATTCCACTCATTACCCACTCCCTGCAAGGGAATTGGTTATTTTAGCTGCTGATCACAATGAATCTGATGATTCCACAAATGTACCTGAAACAGGATCCAGAGAAGCAGTTCAGTTCCTATTTGTGCAACTTCAAATGTACTGCAGCCTCTTTAACTCTCTGCATAATGAGCTCAGTGCATGTCTGTGTGTGTGGAGGCTCCACAGCATTGCTGTGAGTGTGCAGTGAAGCCCTGGTTGGGCCGCAGGGATTGGTTAGATCTTATCTTGATAGGATGGTTTGACAGGTACTGCATCACATTAAAGGCCTTACCAATCTTCCCTGTCACTTCCAGCAGGAGGCATATAGATAGGGCAGCCCGCCCCTCCACCAGCGCCTTCTCACCCACGTTGATACACAACATATTGAATCTTCTTCGAGTTTCAAAGACAGATTAAAGACACTAAATGAGCACGATGGGTTTTTTGTCCCTGAAGTCAAGGACATAGTACATGTCAAAGCTACTTCCCCCCTCACCCTTTTTTCCTGTAAATGGTGCAATAGGAAAAGTCCTCCCCCCCAAAAAAAAAAAACTAAACAAAAAACCTTTTTTGAGACAGGAGCACAAGACGAACTGATAACAGCTGGTACTGCACCCAGTGTTTAGCAACACTGTGCTTGTTGTTGTCATTATAAAGAAATGACAGAATGGTAACAAAGACTGGAGGGATGCAGTTTTTTCACAGCCTGCTTCAATGTCTTTAGTATGCAGGATAAATTCAGCCCTAAATCCCTTTACAGCAGCAGTCAGACAGTTCATCATTTTTGTGGACTGAATTGATCGGTGCTTCATCAACTAATGACCTTCAGTTTGCACTGGTTTACTTTGAAGCCAAGTGCAAAGTTCCTGAGTGGAGAATTTGCAGCCACCACCTTCAGGCGATGGTACTCAACGAGTAAAGTCCCCTAACGAACGAGGTGATGTTGCAAAGAGTTTAGATCATGAGTGAGGGAAACGTGGTGACAGTCAAACCTGCAGCACTTTACTGCTGAGTTGTGGCAAAGAGAGAGGTGGCCATGGAGACAGGGAAGATCAGTAATTAAGCTAATGTGCTGTTTGTAAGATTGGAAAGCTGCAGTCAGCTGAGACTGGAGAAGGCACCCACTGAAAACATCCAGATGAACAGAATCAACTATTGGTGAACCCTGTAGTGTGACTGTTTGAGTACATTGTAGCAAAGATGCAGAAGGAGATGGTGAAAGCAGCAAACTGTACACTGAGTAACCAGCATGCCATCCTCTCTGTGGTCAACTGATCATTGTATTGGACTCTGCTTCACGTTGATTCGTCATGTTACTCATTAACATTGCAATTGTTCAAAATCTAACAGATGGTATCACTGAATGTATAAACGGGATTGAATATTATACAGTGTGGTGAGTATGACACCATCTGTAATGTGTTGCTTTTTGTAAATGTGTGGACACCTGTGACTGATTTGGACCCACACAGTGATCGGGTGACGTTTCCTTTCTGTGTACTTCATTTGCACACGCTGAGTTTTTGTTCCAGCTTTCCAGCTGACTCCACCCTCTCCACTCTGGCCCCCGGCCTCAATAAATAGAGGAGAGACTTCATTAGACTGATTACTTCCACCTGCCGGCACTGCCCCATGAGCCACACCTACCCTTCAGCAGAACTGAAGACCACACCCCTGCCACGCCCCCCACCGCCCGACGGAGGCCGGGGCGACATCACTTTTATTAATATTTTGAAAAACAAGTTATGGGTACATATTTGCATAACTTTTTAGGTATATGTACAAGTAGCGGTAATTACAGGTACGAAACATGTGCTGTGCTTCATAAATGAGTAACAAATGTAGTACATAACAATAACCTACAGCACACCAGAAAAATAGATCCGGCCTACCTTTCAGGCTCAGGTGCAGTGACACGGCTTTAACAAGAAGAAAAGTCAGTCATTCACCATCTTTCTCTTCTTCCTGCCACTGAAACCACCAAAGTCCTCTTCTCCGGTGTCGGATACGAACAGGCTCAGGATGGCTACGTCATCCACTCTCAGCTTCTCTCCTTCGTTGTCACTTTCAAAACCAAACAAATCCTTGTTGTCAGAGTCGAACACCCTCAGAAGGGCCGTGGCGGTGTCCTCCTCTCCATCATGCAGCAGTCCAGCCCTTCGAAATCCGCTGGTGATCGTGGATGTTTTCACACTTTTCCACGCTGTCAGAATCCACCGGTGGAGTTGAGCATAACTTGCTTTTCGCAAGTTTATCGCTGCTCGTCATCCGCGCCTCCCGCTGAACGCGTAGTGCTACTTTGAAGTTTGTATTTCGTGCTACTTGTACGGCACTATGTTGCCTGGCGGACGGACATGTGACCAACACACCACTCTTGAACCCCGATACTGTGTGTCTGATCACATGCCCTTCCGCCAGGCAACGTAGTGCCGTACAACAGAGGAACAAACAAAACAAATCGTCTTACGATATGACAAAAATCATGGACAATCCATAGAAAAGAAGCACCTGACTAAAAGCCACAGGGTTCAAAGCTTGTGCAAAAAGTAGCGGCTTATAGCCCGACAATTACGGTAAATATTTCTAAGCATAAATGACAATCAACAATATAAATGTAACACTGGGAGACAAACCTTCCTGCAACGACATGTATTTATGTGCCATCCTGCAGCTGTTGGACTGCCTGAGCATCCTCTGCAGGGT
This sequence comes from Aulonocara sp. 'chitande type north' Nkhata Bay, assembly GCF_057382095.1. Classification (NCBI taxonomy): domain Eukaryota; kingdom Metazoa; phylum Chordata; class Actinopteri; order Cichliformes; family Cichlidae; genus Aulonocara; species Aulonocara sp. 'chitande type north' Nkhata Bay. The sequence continues at coordinate 5,438,608 of NC_141354.1, forward strand.
CCAGGTATCACCTCATGCTATCAGCACTCACACTGATTCTAGCCAAATTCAGAACTAGTGAAAATGAGTCAGAAAAGATGAGAAGGTGGCGTGCACCTGTGAAACTGGTATTATTTTAACCTTTCTTTGTGCCTAGATTAAACCCAGATGGACTCTGGTCTAACTACAACAGTATGTGGTTTTGGGTTTAGGTGGAGTCCACCCAGAGCATGATCAGGATTCTGGGACTGTCTGCTACCCTGCCTAACTATCTGGATGTGGCCACCTTCCTACATGTCAACCCATATATTGGTCTCTTCTTCTTCGACGGTCGCTTCAGACCAGTGCCTCTGGGACAGACCTTTGTTGGCATCAAAACCAACAACAAGGTATGAAAATTTAAGATGGATGTACAGAAAAATAGGACTGGTAATGTTTAGAAGTGCTAAGAGCTGTGATTGTATCCTGTTCACTGTGCTTCCTGTTCAGATCCAGCAGATCCATGACATGGAGGAGGTTTGTTATGACAAAGTTCTGGAACAGGTGAAGGCAGGTCACCAGGTAAGGGCTTTTCTTTGTGTTTGACCCAGGTGTGTGGGCTTTGGTGGGGACACAGGATTCATCGAGCCTGTGTTATACTGTGTGTAACCCACGGACTGAGCTCCGCCTGAGGCATCCAGTCTGAACGTGTATTTGTAGCATCTCTCAGCTCTTCAGTGCCCGCACTCTGTTGAAGAGTCATTTTTTCTGCATGCCTGTACTTCCTGATTGCTTTAGCCCTAAAGCCCAGCAGCATGCATGCTTCCTAACACCACCCGTGTGGAGTGATGTAGTAATGTGTAGCGCCACAATCTTTTCCTCCCAAATATTTCCCTGAACTTTTTCATGAATAGCAACCGTGCTGCAGTAAATATTTTGTGTGAACCTTTTGGAATGAACACCTGTTATCTAAATTCTCTCAAGTCCTTATCTCCCCCGGTTTTACCTCCCCCTCCTTCCCCATCCACCCACCCCCTCCACTCATTCTGCTTCCACTCTGCAGCCTGTTGGGAACAGGAGAGCTGTGAATTCAGACTTTACCGTTTAGCTTCCATCTGCTGCAGGAGTTGAGCAGCCTATTGAGGACTGTTGTTATCCTGTCTGCATCTTTTTTCCAAGCAGCCCACATACACGCTCCGGTTTTCCGAGCTTCCCCCTCTTTGTCCGATTGCTTCCCTCAGAGGCAAAGCTGATATGAACTTTTCTGTAGTCTCTGACACCATGTAAGCCGGTTTGATTGTCCAAAACATGAAACGTGCTGCACACATGTGTTTGTGGTTGGACGGTTTCACTGCTACAGTCTAGAGCTTACTGCTCAGCCAGCGATCCTTCTTCTTCTCTCAGTAATGAATTGTCAGGAAGTGGCTGTGACATATATTAATTGACGTGATTTTCTTTAAGACCCCCCCAGGCTCGCCGAGTGTCTCACTGCTCTGTTCGAGCTGAACTCAGCGTGGCTGTAACGGTGCAGCGAGATTACTAAAGCGTCTCTGTGTCACTGGGCTGTGTTAATATTCTGGTGTGTTGAAGCCGTGTGTTTGTGCCCAGGTGATGGTGTTTGTCCATGCTCGTAATGCCACAGTGAGGACGGCCATGGGGCTCATCGAGATGGCGAAGAACCGTGGAGAGATTTGTTTCTTTCAACCAGACCAAGGGTCAGACTACGGCCAGTGTGAGAAACAGGTAACAAGTGTCCACACATCGTTTCATGTGATCGTGTTCAGCGAGAACCTTCAGATACATCTAGGAAATGTTGAATGCATGTGGCTGATTAAAGACAGCACAGCGCTGTCAGGGTGTGTGATGAGGTATTTTTAGATTCAGCATTTTCACAGCCTGGAGGATCAAGTGGGGCAAACCTGCAGAGCAGCACATCACACGTTATGGAGGAATGTTTTGCAGACTAATTGGAGAAGAAAAGTGACGTTCCTCATTTTATTCCAAGACAAATACTTCATGAGAACAAACAGGAAAAGGCAGCAACACTGCCAGGAATGATTAAAGAGCTGCAGGTTTCACTGGTAGATTGATTAGTGATTAGTGATTAGTGCGCTGCTCGCACACGAGCCCAGAGCCTAATGCAGTAATCGGGTGTGTCCGGTTCCCTAACACTGAGACAACTAGCTCTCTAACAAACTTGGTTACAGACTTTAGGGCAGTTAGAGACTTTGAACCTGCAGACAGGAAACCACATCGTGTGTGTTAGATGAATATAATGCAAACAGTTTGCAACAGAGACCAGGGGGCTCCACACGCCCGGCTGTGGGACGCCGTCTGGCAACCATGAGGTAATATAGAGAAGCACGGCTTTCATTTTCCCCCAACACTGTTTAGCTTTGACACCATAATGCGTGCGAGCGCAGGCGTGAGGGTGGAACACCGATGGCGTGCGTGTAATTAATGGTCTTTGTGCTGTGAGGGTACACAGAGGTGGAGCTATATTTTCCCTCCGAGGACGGTCAGTCAGATGCCAAGTCCCATATTTAAATCTCCTGCCTGGGAAGGCAGAGTGATAAATTTAGTAACCTTTTCCTCTGTTCCCCGGGGCTCAGCCAAGATTGATGTGTCTCTAATCTTCTTTCTATTTAAATGGGTTATGTATACAAATCAGATCACTTTTCATGCTTTCTAAAACTGGAAATAGCGACGAGAGATTACGTCGGGGGACTGAAGCGATGCGCTGTGGCCTGGTTAGTCTTTGAAGCAGTACTTAAAAAGCAATTGTGTAACTGTTCCTTTAGTTTCTGTGCACGCAGGAAGTTTTATGTGCACCAGCTGAAAATGGTTTTGCCCCTGTCCCAACATAATGAGTATTATCCGTTCCATTAGTTCATCTTTGAGTGTTTGTCAGTCAGACTTGCTCTGGTGAAGGAAGGGGCACGGGGCTGACTCGACTCTAAGCCCACACAGAGATAATGCACTGCTTATTTGCACACTGCAAATTGCCCCACATTAATATTTATAGGTGTTTTTTTTAAATCTCCAACATGCATATGTGGTGAATAAAGCCCCTATAAGGTCAGACGTATAATCAGCGTTTATTTATCCAGCTTTAAAAGTCGCTCCGTTTTCCCGTCTCCCGTCTGTATTATTTAATTGGCTTTATCTGGGGTTTGGAGAGGCTGTCAGTCAAGCTCGATATCTGAATGTGCCACTACAGTCTAATCTAGTTATGTTACGGTTGGAAGGAGGACTCAAGCGCAGGACTCCGGTACTGATGCTTACAAGAAGAGTTTATTTACAAGTCACCAGGTGTATATACAAGAATGTGCAGGGGGGGTGTTATATACAGCTGAGTGGGGGAAGAAGGGGTCTCCAGGGAAGTCCAAGGAAAGCATACGTTCTTCAGAATATCCACTCACACGATCACAGGTTCACACTCCAACACTGCCACACGGGAAACACACGGGGAAAAATCCAAGAGGTTCTGTGGACAGGGAGACAGGGTTAAGGACGATGCACAGAGGAAAACACTCTTCACTAAACTTGCTGTAGCTTTGACTTTACTAACGCGTGGTAGACAACGATCCAGCGACGAACAGCAGTCACCTCCTGGCTTAAATGCTGCTCCCCTTAATGAGACACCTGGGTCTCATCTCCCGAGGGCGTGGGCCAAGGGCGTGAACCCACAGTGAGTTCCGCCCCGGCGAGAGAGAAGAGGAAGAGAAACAGAGAGGGCTGATCAGCGTGCAGCTGATCCGCCTGGCCGTGACAAGTTACACAGGACGTGTGGTGTGCTCTCGAATGAAAAGAGTCTTTTTAAAGAACTACTTTAGATCCATGCTGTTGGATCGAGTGTGTGTATTCTTGGCTTTACAGTTCTATGTTCTGAAACACGAGGTGTGCCATCGTCTCACTAAAATAAAGAAGAGCTTCCCTGAAGAGACGTCGTTTACTCTCCTCAGAAAGGATCATTTACTCATGTCTCCTGTTCGAGCTTCAGCGAGTCAGCTGTTCGATCCACACTGATGCTGGGAGTGAACAGGGCCGGATCTACAGGCGTTGCCTTTTATTAAAAACACATATGCAGGTGTTACATGTGGTTCAAATGATTCAATGCAGTCAGTATACACATGTTTCTATAACGGGATTATTTTCCATAATGAAACATCTAAGTTAGGTAACACACGCACATGTGTGGAGCCCAATAAGTATCAAATGCAGAAAGCTGCACAGCATGGGCGGTTACTTACAAACACAGGGATAACTGAAGTTTCACTTTGTTAGAAAACATCAAGTTGTTGCTGAAATTTACACAAAATGTCAGAAATCTTTAACAGAAATGTAAACCTCCTTTTTCAGGATGTGTTGGGTTCACCCTCTGGGGAGCTCGACCGCACATCGTTGCTCCTTTTTTGTATGTTGTTTGGTCTCATTTCATCAGCTCAGTGTGAATCTACACTGATTGTTTCATCGTCATGCTGCAGTAACACAACTGATCTGAAATCACACAAAAACATCAAATCCTGGTAGTAGTTTAGCCCACAGACATGTTGAGTGAATTGTTTTAATAACTTGGATTGCAAACATAAACTGTAAAATTTGAAAACACGTATGAACAATAAATTCATAAAACAACTATTTATCTAAAAATGCAGCCAGCACATCTGGCATCTTTAACATTTTCTACAACCACTTAAAACTATTACAATAACTAAAGTGAGAGAACAATCAGGCGTCACAATGAGATGCACCACAAATTATTTGTGCCAGTAAACAAAAGTTTGTTTCTGTGTTTACTGTTGTCACACTGTCCTTTTTAAACCCGTCCTTCTGCACTAAACGTGACGTATTTAGAAAAAACATATATTTTTAATCATAGCTCTGGATTTAATGGCCTGTCAATAAAATTTAAGAACTTGTATATCCTCTGAAGTCCCAACTTTCAGCACTCATGAATCCGAGACTCCGTGTGGCTGCAGCTTGTTGCTGTGTTAGCTTAAATCAGTGTGATTTGGAGGTGCGGCGTGTCCGTGGACCCCAGAGGGTTAATCACTCTCACCTTCAGTCCATTTACAGAGCGTAACAACCACCTGTGTCAAATCTGAAATGCCCTTGGTGTTGATTCAAATGTGCTCTGGCACAATCAGAAGCATGTAATATATTCAGTGTTATGTAGCCAGGCTCAAAGTGTTAATGCTGTCTTATTTTAATAAACAACACTGTCATATGCAAAGCTAGGGTGGCACATGCCACCCCATGCCCCCCTCTAGATCCGCCCCTGGTAGTGAACCTAATTAGTTTTCAGACGTTGCTTTTTTGCATACACTTCATGTGTTACAAATATTTGGAGCCAGCTGTTACTTTGTTCCTGATATTGTCCTGATATAGAGGCAAATTAAAACAAAGCACAAACTCTGTTTCCACTTGCTGGCTAATGTGCGTTTTGACTTTTGCTGCCATGATGCCAGGTCAGATTTTTTACCTGGATAAATGACGAACTAATAAAATGTAACCAATATCTACAGTTTATTCTGTCTGTATGTTTTCATAATTCTGGTGAGTTTCTGGATAGGGCTCCATGTTTATGATAACAACATGAGATATGCTGGGATAACGTGCTTTACTGCAGAAACATGACATATTTCTGACTTATAGACACAAAGTCTCCTGATACAGCTGAATCTCAAACATGGGTAAAGGTGCATTTATTAATGATGTTGTGCTGTAGCAGATGGGTTTATTAGGCTCATCGACTCTCAGTTCTCTTCTTCAGTAATAATATACAGTGTTGTAGACAGTACTATGCTGTGCAGGAAGTGTTGCTGCCACGTTGTCAGTTTTGAAATCCATCACTTGATAAATTGAAGTATATGAATCACAGATTAGAAGAAACATGTTTGAATAGACAATAAATGAGTTTGCAGCATAAGCTGTGCAGGAAACCTGAAGCTCCCACCTGAGAGGAGTCAAAGCCTCTCTGACTTTCATTTGCTCGACTTTGACAGTCCGCACTCTCTCCCCTGCCCCCCCCTCTGCGCCCCCACCATGTGGTAGGAATCCAGCTGTGAGACATGAAACCATGTGGCTGCTTTCAAAGGGAAGCAGAGTTGTTATGGAGGATAAGAGCCACCTAGTGGCCCCGTGAGTCCATTACACTTATTCTACAGACCCGTCGTGTTTTCTGACACAGCGGGGGCGTAACACCCCTTTCACACTGTGGCCAACAGTGGCCAGCTCGGCATGCCGGAGCAGTGTTTGTCAAAGCATACATTCACATGAACTGAGGGACCAGATCACTGCTAGAGAACAGCGAACGAGTGTATCGGCTTCTCTTTGAAGCTCGCTCTTCTCCGGCCTTCAGATGTGCTGCTTCCCTGTCACTTTGTTTGACAACATACACAGATGCAGACACACTCACGCCTCTGAGTGCAAAGCCTCCAGGGACTCTACAGCAACACCTGACTGTGCTCATTAATGTCTCCATTTTCTTTCATTTGGTGCTATTTTTACAAGTCGAGTCCACTGCTGCTGCTTTCGTAGTGACAGATCTGTGACAGCCTGTCACTGTGCCCAACCAGTTACCCACTGCAGTGATCAACAACAAAGAGCCGCACCTGAAACGCTGCTGGAAGCAGGAGTGACACCGTGAACTGACAGCACGGAAACAGCAGCCTTAAAAACAAAGGCAGCTTTGTCCAGCAGTGCTTCTGCAAACGCCTCCTCTGTTTGCAGCTCATCTGCAGTCTCATAGCCTGAGGGAGCAGCCTTGCATGCTATCATGGCACTGCATAGCAAGTCCGTTTTCCTGTTTAATTGCTTCTTCATCAGCATTTAAACAGCTGACTGGAGTGTTCGCTGTTTTGCTGTGCCACCTCCAATGTTCAGGAACAAAGGACCAGGATCATATTTGTCTTCAAGCAACATTTATTTTTCAGCAGTGCTGAAACCCGTGGCCTGGGGGGGTTAACCCCTGATGGACGTGACTCACTAACAGTGTCTGTAGTTTCATTTGAACGGAGAGAGCATCAGCCGCAGTACACACAGAGGCACATTTTCACGTCATGCAGTGAAATGAGTATTCGATCACCAAGCAAAACACCACTCGGTGCAACCAGTAGCCTTGTGGGCGAACATAGTGGTGAGATGTTTCCTGTAGCAGGTCATCAGCCCTGCTCACATCTCAGGAGAGCGTTCCTCTACATCCACCTCTGGCACCTTGAAGCTTCAGGTGCCAGAGGTGGATGTAGGCTGGCCGGGATGCTCCCTGACTCTTCCTCAGCTACTTCTTTGTGTCTTGGTCCTTATCATGCTGATGCCACCACAGATCTTCAGGGTTCTGGCTGAAGGTTCGTGTCCAGGATGTCATACGTGGCCCTGTTGTTGCCCCCTCATCCAGTGAAGTCAGCATCAAGCGTCCACCTCTGTGCTTGACTGTGGGGACACTGGGATTTTCTCTTCCCCCAAACATCATCATCTGACCGCAGCGCCTTCCGCCGAGCCCTGACCGTGTGCCTCCTGGATCTGGGGCATCTTGTGAACACTGCAAACCTCCAAACCATTACAGCACACTGTGTTAGTAATGGTGTTTCTGGAGGCTGTGGTAACCTGTAGGTCAGTAAGCAGCTCCTTCTGTGGGGTCAGCTTTGAGCGGACCCATCCATGATTGTTCTCATGAGTGAGGCGGCAGCTGCCATGAGGGCAGACTCTGATGCAGCGCTGCATTACCTGACTGAAACGTTTAGCTTGGTCATCGCCCAAACTGTGACTGTACGCGGGCGGTGCTGTGAGAGGAGCTGATAGCAGTAAGGAACATCAGAGGAAATGCTCTTAACATCACTTACAGGACCCAGTTTTACTGGAAACCAGTCCCAGCTGGGCTGTTTCTCTCGTATTGTTCTAGACGTTGCAGCCAATTAAGTCCTTATTTCGCACGCCTGTCATGTTTCTGCGTGCTTACAGCAGATGGTGGTGAGGGAAGTTTAAAGATTTAAGAACTCTCACAGAGATCTCTGATAACTCCAGCAGAGCCCGATCACTCGTCCTGCTGCTGAACAGCATTGGGTAACATCTCACGTACAGAATCAGAATCAGAAAGGGGTTTATTGCCAAATGTTGAGCAGGTTTACAACATTAGGAAATTGCTGCGGTGCTTCAGTGCAAACATGCTGTCATAAATAGCACTTAAATAGACATGAAAAAATAAAAGTAGGGATAAGAATTAAAAGTGCTACGTGGAAAGATATGTGCATGAGTGCAGGTGGTGATCAGTGCAAACATGGAATGATGCAGTGACACAGCGTAGGGTTATGTGTTAGTGGTGGGAACAGTCATACGGTTATTGTTCATGAGTCCAACAGCAGAGGGGAAGAAACTGTTCTTATGGCGAGAGGTTCTGGTGCGAATGGACCGGAGCCTCCTGCCTGAGGGGAGCAGGTCAAACAGACTGTGTCCAGGGTGAGAAGGGTCAGCTGAGATCCGAGCTGCACGCCGCAGTGTCCTGGAGGTGTACAGGTCCTGCAGAGATGGGAGTCTGCAGCCAATCACCTTCTCAGCAGAGCGCACAACACGCTGCAGTCTCTGTTTGTCCCTGATAGTGGCTCCAGCGTACCACACGGTGATGGAGGAGGTGAGGATGGACTCGATGATTGCGGTGTAGAACTGCATCATCGTCCGTGTTGGCAGGTTGAATTTCTTCAGCTGCCTCAGGAAGTACATCCTCTGCTGGGCTTTCTTGATGACGGAGGTGATGGTGGGCTCCCACTTCAGGTCCTGGGTGATGGTGGTACCCAGGAAGCGGAATGAGTCCACAGAGGTGATGGGGGTGTCAGTCAGGATGATGGGGGGGAGTGGGGCTGTGTGCTTCCTGAAGTCCACAATAATCTCCACTGTCTTCTGGGCATTCAGCACCAGGTTGTTGTGGCTGCACCAGGACACCAGACGTTCAACCTCCCTCCTGTAGGCAGACTCGTCCCCGTCCGAGATGAGTCCAATAACGGTGGTGTCATCTGCAAACTTGATTAGCTTGACAGACTGGTGGGTGGAGGTGCAGCAGTTGGTGTACAGGGAGAAGAGCAGAGGAGAAAGAACACAGCCCTGAGGGGAGCCGGTGCTGATGGTCCGGGAGTCCGAGACATTCTTTCCCAGCCTCACGTGCTGCTTCCTGTCCGTCAGGAAGTCAGTGATCCACCGGCAGATGGGATCAGGCACATTCATCTGGGAAAGCTTGCCTCGGAGATGGTCTGGAAGGATGGTGTTGAAGGCAGAGCTGAAGTCCACAAACAGGATCCTGGCGTAGGTTCCTGGGGAGTCCAGATGCTGCAGGATGAAGTGTAGGGCCATGTTGATGGCGTCGTCTACAGACCTGTTGGCTCTGTATGCAAACTGCAGGGGGTCCAGGAGGGGGGCCGTGAGGGTCCTGAGATGGGAGAGAACTAGGCGCTCAAAAGACTTCATGACCACAGATGTCAGAGCCACGGGTCTGTAGTCATTAAGTCCAGTGATCCTAGGTTTCTTGGGGACAGGGATTATGGTAGAGGACTTGAAGCAGGCAGGCACATGACATGCCTGCAGTGAGGAGTTGAAGATGCCAGAAAACACTGGGGCCAGCTCGTTTGCACAGTGTCTGAGGGTGGCAGGAGACACACCGTCTGGGCCGGGAGCTTTTCGAGCATTCAGGTTCTTAAACTGCTTCCTCACATCTGCTTCATGAATATGAAGAGTTGTGGTGGGAGGAGGTGGTGTGAAATCCTCTTTTGTGTGGGGTGAGGAGGGGGGTGTTGCAGGTGAACAGTTTGAAGGTGGTGATGGCTCTATGGAGGGGGGGGAGGTGGGGGAATTAGTGTCCAAAGTGTCTCTATTGTTGGGGTCGTTGGAGGTGTGAAGGCTGCCTGATGGCTCGTCTAAACGGCAGTAGAAGTCGTTAAGGGTGTTGGCCAAGAGCAAGTCATCAGTGGAGTGGGGGGTTTTAGGCTTGTAGTTGGTGATATTCCTAAAACCTTTCCACACAGAGGCCGAGTCATTCTCTGAGATCTGCTGCTGCATCTTCTCAGAGTGCTGATGTTTAGCAATGTCCACTTCTTTAGTGAACCTGTACTTGGCCTCTCTGTAGCAGTCCCTGTCTCCGCTTCTGAACGCCTTTCTCTTTTCCAGCCACAGCTTTTTGAGTTTAGGAGTAAACCAGGGTTTGTCATTGTTATAACTCACCCTGGTGCGTGATGGCACAATGCTGTCCTCACAGAAGTGGATATAGGAGGTGACAGTGTCCGTAAACTCGTCCAAGCTGTTAGAAGCAGCCTTCATTGTGTCCCAGTCTGTAGACTCCAAACACGTGCGAAGCTCCTCCACAGCCTCGTTGCTCCACAGTTTTTTAGTCCTCACGACAGGTTTGGAGAGCTTCAGCCTCTGTCTGTACGTGGGGATCAGGTGGATCATGACGTGGTCAGAAAGTCCGAGTGAAGCGCGGGGCACCGCGCGATAGGCCCCGCTGATCGTGCTGTTACAGTGGTCTAATGTCCTCTCCTCTCTGGTCGGGCATTTAATATACTGCTTGTATTTTGGAAGCTCATGGCTCAGATTGGCTTTGTTAAAGTCCCCAAGAGCAATGATGAGAGAGTCCGGGAATGTCCGCTCCGTGTGGAGAATCTGCTCCGCGAGGGCACACTGAGCTGCCTGCGCATCTGCGTCCGGCGGGATGTAAACAGCGGCCAGGATGAATGAAGCAAACTCCCGCGGAGAATAAAACGGTTTGCAGTGGATAAAAAGATATTCCAGAGAGGAAGAGCAGTGCTGAGCAATCACTGTCACATCTGTGCACCAGCCACTATTGATGTAGAAGCAGAGACCTCCACCTTTGGTTTTACCGGAGAGAGAGGCCTGCCGGTCCGCGCGCAGCAGATGAAAGCCCTCCAGCTTGAGCGCGCAGTCTGGGATGTTCTCACTGAGCCACGACTCCGTAAAACACAAGACACAGGAGGAGGCAACGTCTCTGTTCATGCTTCTCATCAGGGCCAGTTCGTCAATCTTATTCCAGAGTGAGCGTACATTAGAAAGGAAGATCCCAGGAAGAGCAGTTCGCAGTCCGCGTCTCCTCAAACGCACGAGTGCGCCGGCTCGCTTCCCTCTCTTTCGGCGTCTCGCTTTCCTGGTCAGAGTCTGCAGTAAATCTGCCGCAGATGCGACAAATATTGGCGTTGTAGTCCTGTAGTTAAGGAGCTCTTCTCTGGTGTACGAGTATCCAGAGGAGTGCCCAGACACAGAGAAAATGCACAAAAACAAAACAAAAGTAACGCACTGAAGCACCAGGGCGACCATCCGCGGCGCCATCTTGGTCTTACAGCATGTGCTGATGAGCACGTCGGGTGGTGAAAGTGTGACAACAGTGAGTATCCCGGTACGATGATGAGGTCACTGCTGACCGTGATGCTGTGCCATGTGACCACAGACACCGTGATAACCACGGAGGCTTTTATGAACGCTGCCTCAGACAGCAAACACGTTTCTATCACTGACACCTTCAACTGTCTGACCAAGTGGATTATTGCTTTACTCATTAGATAGCACTGACTTCATTGGTACATATTTACTGTCTACTCATAGAGTGAAGTATGAAGCAGCTGTAGTACTTCCTGTATTGATCAACAGCTGAGCGATATGGCAAACTGGATAAACTGTGCTTCTTCTCTCTGGAGCTACAGCAGCAGGCAGACAGGTGAAGTGTGGAGGAGTGGAGACGTATCCTCTGCAGCACCAAACATGGCCATCAACGGCCACTAAATCCACAATTAGCCATCATGGCTCAATACAGCAAAGATAGAGCGTGATAGCAGCGGGCTGTGGGAGAGCACATTCACCACTGATCACAAGTGTCATTTGTCACATTTTCACAGTGATATTTGAAGCTGGAGTGCGCTGCATCCTGTTTCTACCACGTCTAACAAGGCTTCAGCACTGTGCGCTACCACTCAAAGCACCAGGGATGTGCAGAGCTCAGTTGGATTGTCACAAATTTGAAACCCGTTTCACTTACACGTAGGCACTCTTTGAATTTTGGGGTAATTTAGTTTAGCTGTGGTGTAAGCTGATCTCGCCCATGGGCGTGAGAGACGGTGAGCGGAGCTGGCAGCTTGCTGTCTGTGTACCGACGGAGCTGTGCAGCAGGAGCTGCAGCCAGCGGCAGGCCTAATGGAAGCTGATCAGGAGCTTAGGTCACTGCCATCTCAAATATAGTCATGGCACAGCAGACGTCAGCACTAACTCACCTTAGATCAGAGGCTGGAAGCATGTCTGTAACACACTCTGACACCTCAAAAAGAAGCCTCAGCCACAGCATTTCAATTACCTGCTTCCCTGGGAAAGTGCACAGCCTTACCCTGAAGACTCCACCGCACGCTGTCAGAGAAACCTCGGGAGAGAAGCTTCATGTTTCTGCTTCACTGGTTTTAAAAGAGATGCTCTGATTTATTAATGCATTTATATATTAGTTTGTTTGTTTGGGTTGAAAGGACTGATTGAGCCCAAACCTCCCCGACGTGCCGGACGCCTGCAGATCCCTCAGATTTACATGCACTCAGTTTTCTAACTAAATAATACAAATATATCTCCTTTGTGGCGATAAATAATCAATAATCAGTTGGTCATCTTGTAGACGGACAGCTCCACCTTCTTGAACTGAAGGTAGCCACAGTAGTCCTTGTTGTGCACATGGACCAGTTCTCCAGTGCAGCTTCGCACCCGGACGACTGTCTTCTTCCCTTCTCTGTATTATTGTAGCTACGGACAGTATGAAGCAGCTCGAGGCAACTATACGAATAAAGTTTAATTGAATGAGAAACACTGCACTGTGAAATCTATATCATGTGATTCATACGGCTTTCATATTTAGCAACTGCTCAGTGAGCGGACGGCCCAACACAGCAGAGCCTCTGTTCACACCTGCAGGCCAGTGGACACTTCAAGGATGAGGATGTAACGTCCTGGACAGGGAGGAACGCTGGTTTGAGGGCGGAGCCAAGGAGGGAAAGACCATCTGAATGGGGGAGGGGGCCTGAGGGTCCATCTGTCACCTGTGAATGGTGGAGAAGCATCAAGACGCTCAGTGGGGCCTCGTGTCACATGAGACAGGAGCGCCGCACTCAGAGGGAACAACATATGATGAAGTGTGATTACTCAGAAAAACAATCGTATTTATTTGTAGTGAGCATTTTTCAAAGGAGGCGTGATGACACTGACCCTGGACGAGCACTGACAGACCCACTGATCCCTCAGTGTGTGGTTGTGTCACTGCTGTGTGATGTTGGTGTGGGTGACTCAGGCAGAGAGGGAGTGTGAAGGACGCACAACAGTGTGTTTCCATGAAACAGGTTGTGTTGCTGTGACTTCTGACCACACAGGTAAATGTCCGCACTCAGCTGTGGACGCACAAGTTTGACACACAGGGACGTCCAAACGTGCTGAAAAGCTCCTGTCATGAATAATTTCAGGGTGGGTCGGAGGTTCTGTGAGTCGCCATCTTGACCTGCTTGAAAGAAACCAGGAACATGTTTCAGTGTGTGTGGAGGAAGTGAGAGTGTGTGTGGAGGAAGTGAGAGCGTGTGTGGAGGAAGTGAGAGCGTGTGTGGAGGAAGTGAGAGTGTGTGGAGGAAGTGAGAGCGTGTGTGGAGGAAGTGAGAGTGTGTGGAGGAAGTGAGAGCGTGTGTGGAGGAAGTGAGAGCGTGTGTGGAGGAAGTGAGAGCGTGTGTGGAGGAAGTGAGAGTGTGTGGGGAAGTGAGAGTGTGTGTGGAGGAAGTGAGAGTGTGTGTGGAGGAAGTAAGAGCATGTGTATGGAGGAAGTAAGAGCATGTGTGTGGAGGAAGTGAGAGTGTGTGTGGAGGAAGTAAGAGTGTGTGTGGAGGAAGTGAGAGTGTGTGTGGAGGAAGTGAGAGTGTGTGGAGGAAGTGAGAGTGTGTGGAGGAAGTGAGAGTGTGTGGAGGAAGTGAGAGTGTGTGTGGAGGAAGTAAGAGCATGTGTGTGGAGGAAGTGAGAGCGTGTGTGGAGGAAGTGAGAGTGTGTGGAGGAAGTGAGAGTGTGTGTGGAAGAAGTGAGAGCGTGTGTGGAGGAAGTGAGAGCGTGTGTGGAGGAAGTGAGAGTGTGTGGAGGAAGTGAGAGTGTGTGGAGGAAGTGAGAGTGTGTGGAGGAAGTGAGAGTGTGTGGAGGAAGTAAGAGCATGTGTGTGGAGGAAGTGAGAGCGTGTGGAGGAAGTGAGAGCGTGTGTGGAGGAAGTGAGAGCGTGTGTGGAGGAAGTGAGAGTGTGTGGAGGAAGTGAGAGCGTGTGTGGAGGAAGTGAGAGTGTGTGGAGGAAGTGAGAGTGTGTGGAGGAAGTGAGAGCGTGTGTGGAGGAAGTGAGAGCGTGTGTGGAGGAAGTGAGAGTGTGTGGAGGAAGTGAGAGCGTGTGCAGGAAGTGAGAGCGCGTGTGGAGGAAGTGAGAGCGTGTGCAGGAAGTAAGAGTGTCTCAGGAACGTCTGTGATCCGTCTGCAGACCAGTGTGTCAGTCTGTACCACACAGAGCTTTGTGTGGATCATTACAAACAGCTGTTCTGAGATCAGTGTTGTGTGTCTGTGTGTGAGAGCACAATCACAGAGACCAACAGCATCACAGCCTTCCTCTAAGTCTTCCTCAGCTCCCACTTCCACTCTGGTCACAGTGTTTATACAGAGCTTGGTTCTTCCAGCACATCAGAGCGCGTGCAGTTACAAAAGCATCATGATGACTGCGTACACACCGAATGGAAGGGTTTGAAAACTGAAACCAGTGTGGCAGTTTTTAAACGTGCACTCTTGTTAATGGCCACACTGGGAAATGCCACTGGCTGTAATACACGTAGAAACACGCCTGCGTGGCCTTACTGCTCACTCAGTGTGTGACCTGAGGAAACCCTTTGTGCTCTCGTCATTGCTTTTATTCATGATGATGTCATTTACAGAGCATGACTGAGGATGTGCGTGACCTCAGATCCTCCGCTTTCAAACGTCGAGATGCTGTCGAGGTTTCACAGCAGGACTCGAACCATTACTCAAAGTCAAAGTGCAGCGTACAGAGAGACGAGCAGCGAGAAAAACAACCTGAGAAATTAAGAGGATCAAGAGAAGTTAATTTAAACTGATGTCTCACTGGGTATCACAGAGATGACATCTGTGTTCAACACAGACGTTACCTCCTCAGTCACTGTGGGTGAGTAACCGTCTCCAGTGTCTCCGGTTCGGGGACATGTCAGACCGCTGTTCTCCAGTATGGAGACGTCTCCTTCTTTCCCTGGGACTCGCCGCCTTCAGGCGACTCTGGTTGTGATTTGGCGCCACATGCAGAATAAGTAACGCACTGAAGCATAATAATAAGATGAGAAGAGACTGAAAAAGAAAAGAGCCGTGTGATTAAAACTGCAGTATTCTGAACGGACCAAGTGAAAGCTGGCAGTAACTTGTGGTACAAATCATCAGTCACCGAGGCTAACCAACAAATGTTTTTGGCTTTGCCTCTGTGACATTTTACCTGCACAGTCAGCCTCCAGCTTGTATCCACAGGGTTTGCATACAAATGCAGACAATCACTGCAATCCAAACACTCGTGGAGTGTGTGAGGCAGACAGCTGCTGGCAGTAATGGGATTTCTCTTTGCCGCGCAGCAGCCTGCTGGGCGCTGACCTCCATTTAGATGCCCAGAGAGAGAGATAAAGCCTTGTGATGAGGACTCCCCCGGTGGCCGGCCGGGTCACAGGGCTGCTGTCAGTCACAGCACACATCTCACTCTGTGTGCATGTGCTGTGAGCTGCAGATGCTGCTGGAGTGTGCAGCAGACCTACAGCCGTGTGCATGTATTACACTCTGCTGTAGTAGGCTGCCAGTGGCTGATTACTGCATGTACTGTACAGGAAATGTTTGATTCCCGACTGCTGCTGCTGTTTTGTGTGAACACTTACAGCTGAGAGTCTGAGACTCGCCTCCACTCCTTCTGAAACTCCTTCTTTGACCGTCTCTTTCAGATCCAGCGCTCCAGGAACAAGCAGATGAAAGAAATGTTTCCTGAAGGTTTTGGCATCCACCACGCTGGCATGCTGCGCTCTGACCGCAGCCTGATGGAGAGCATGTTCTCCAGAGGCCACCTCAAGGTCCTGGTCTGTACCGCCACCTTGGCCTGGGGAGTGAACCTGCCGGCTCACGCTGTCATCATCAAGGTCCTTCATGGATTTAATGTGTTTGTGCCTGCTACCCTGAGGGAGCTCAGAGCGTCCTTTACTTTGCACATTCCATCTAAAGTCAGTAGTTGAGGGCTTTTAATTGGCTCTGTAACTTTAAGTGTCTCACAAATGTGAACGTTATTCCTGTAAAAGCCTCACGTATCTGCAGTCAGCTTGTGAGACCATGCACTGAAGTGTAACGTGGTTTTATTTGTTGTTTTAGTTTCAGAATGCTGAGAGGCTGTAAAGATTCACTCGGTTACTCTGAGCGCTCCCCGCCTGCACTCACACACCTGTCTCTGCTCTGATGCAGGGTACCCAAATTTACGATGCCAAGCGCGGCGCCGTGGTGGATCTGGGCATCCTGGACGTCATGCAGATTTTTGGAAGAGCAGGTCGTCCGCAGTTTGATAAGTATGGTGAGGGAACCATCATCACCACCCACGACAAGCTGAGCCATTACCTGACCCTGCTCACCCAGCAGAACGCCATAGAGAGTCGGTTCCTGGACAGCCTGGCCGATAACCTCAACGCTGAGGTAACGCAGTTTCCTTCTGCTTCACTTTGAGCAAAGTTTAGCTTCCACAGTCCGAACAGGGCAGCGATGACATGCAGACAGGTGCCAGGATAGCACATAGCTAACATTTAACATGGACTCAGGTCATAGTGTTTGAAACAAGCTGTCTTCAAATCTGTGAAGCTGTTTTACATCTTTAAGAAAAGGATTAATAGCACGTGTTGCTGGGCAGAGTAGTGAGGAGCAGCTGTGCTTTCAGGTAGTGTCCATTAGATGGCGACAGAGGTCTGTGAGCCGCTGTTCTCTCTCCTGCTACAGATTGCTCTGGGAACGGTCACCAACGTGGAGGAGGCTGTGAAGTGGCTCAGCTACACCTACCTTTATGTTCGCATGAGGGCCAACCCGCTGGTGTACGGCATCAACCACAAAGCCTCTCAGGTTGGTCCAGATCCCCGGAGGGCGGGGCCGTCCCCGGGGGAGGGCGGGGACGTACACTGGTGTGGAAAAGTGCTTTTTTTATATGTTTGTCTCACTTAAGTGTTTCAGATCATCAAACACATGTAGATATACAGATACACGTAACACAAAGTTTCTAAATGAAGGCGTTCATTTGGTGGGAGCCAAATCCAGACCTACACGGCCCTGTGTGGAAAAGTGCTTCCCCCTAAAGCTGGTCGCTGATTGGACCACAGCAGCCAGAAGGGGCAAAGACAAAACACCCAAATGAGGAATAGAACAATAATAATACTTTTATTTGTGTTACATCAAAGATCAGGGTCCGACACACACCTGCGCACACGTTCAGCTGACGAGCCGAGGGAGGCTGTAACTGTGACGTGTGTGCAGGGGCCTGTCGGTGTGGAGCTTTCTGTGGGGATTGCACTGGCAGCTCATGAAGGGAACTTAAAAACATGTCAGCTTTGGCTGTGCAGCTGCACCGACACGAGGAAGGAGAGAAGAAAGGTCGAGTGTAAAAGTAGAAGGTTGGTTTCTGCAGGGTTTCTTGGAGGACTTCAGAGATCCAGACTTTGCTCAGAAGTGACAGCAAGGTTCTTAGCACATGCTGTATGAAATGTTAGACCAGGTCATAACTGAACTATAAATGAACGTTGTGATTTAAATGTATTGAAAACACAAGAGAAAAACAAAGTTGTTGTGTTACTGACGTCTTTCTCGTGCTGCGGGAGCTCAGATGGATCCAGCTTTGGAGCTGTACAGGAAGGATCTGGTGGTGGAGTCGGGCAGGAAGCTGGATAAGGCCAGGATGATCCGCTTCGACGAGCGCACCGGCTACTTCGCCTCCACAGACCTGGGCAGGACTGCGAGCCACTTCTACATCAAATATAACACCATAGAGGTAAACGCCGCACACATGTTCACTCTGTTCACTGCAGAGGTCCATGGAGCATCGCACACACTCAGACACACACAGACTCAGACACACACACAGACATACACACACACACACTCAGACACAGACTCAGACACACACAGACTCAGACACAGACTCAGACACACACACAGACATACACACACACACACTCAGACACACACAGACTCAGACACACACACACACACACACAGACACACACTCAGACACAGACTCAGACACACACAGACTCAGACACACACACAGACTCAGACACACACACACTCAGACACACACTCAGACACACACACAGACTCAGACACACACACACTCAGACACACACTCAGACACACACACACAGCAGTGCTGTTGGGTTGGACACACTCGTACTGGGCGGCTGTGTTAGGCCATGCATTTATGCACAGCTAGCACTCATCAGCATTAAACTTCATCCTGCTGGATTATAGATGAGCTGTTTTTCTAGTACATGTGTTTGAGTGCATGCAGGTGAGAACCTGCAGGCTGCAGAGCAGCATGGAGCCATGATAACAGAAAGTGTCACGTTTCGAGCCGCTCTCAGTGCTTCTGTCCAAACACGTTCCAACTATTCAACACACGAGTGCATCACAACCGTTCATAGTGTCCTTCACACAGGCTGCAGCAGCTGGATGAAGCACAGCTGCCAGGAGCTTCTCATCAGCAGTTTACAGTTCCTGTAAGCACAGTACACGCTCTGGTTGATCCAATAATCACCAACGTTTCTCTTTCCTCCACATGTGAAGACGTTCAATGAGCATTTCAACCCTCAGGGAACAGAAGCCGACATCCTCAGCATCGTCTCCAAAGCTGAGGAGTTTGAACAACTCAAGGTGAGCTGTGGCCGTCAGAACGTATGTAGTTATCAAATAGTACAGTTTGTGTTCATCCAATAAAAAGCTCTGTCACAACTGAGCACAGCTCATATAATCCAGCTCGGTGTGTTGCTGTGTGTCGCCAGGTTCGAGAGGAGGAGATGGAGGAGCTGGAGCAGATGCTGTGTAGCTACTGTCAGCTTCCAGCTGCAGGAGGTGTGGAGAACGGCTACGGCAAGGTCAACATCCTGCTGCAGACGTACATCGGCCGAGGAGAAGTGGACAGCTTCTCGCTCATCTCGGACCTGTCCTATGTTGCACAGGTGAGGACAGCAGGGCGAGGTGCTGCAGGGCGAGGTGCTGCAGGCCGAGCTGCTGCAGGGCGAGGTGCTGCAGGCCGAGGTGCTGCAGGCCGAGGTGCTGCAGGCCGAGGTGCTGCAGGCCGAGGTGCTGCAGGCCGAGGTGCTGCAGGGCGCTGGCGTTGCATTCACCCATCTGTTATACGCACACAGTCAGACCCGTGCTGTGGTGTTTGCTGCCACACTAACTCAACGATTTTAAATCACTGTTGATTTTTGGGATTTTAATGGGAACAAAAAGAGGCGGGGCCAAAGGAAGCAGGTGGAAAAATAAAAAACCTGAAGACTGATTGAAAATGAAATGATTAGAATGACATCAGAGGATGTTGGTGCTGATGACTGCACACAAGCCTCGCTCTAAAACTACAGTAGCTCATTTCCTGTTGACATGC
Organism: Aulonocara sp. 'chitande type north' Nkhata Bay; assembly: GCF_057382095.1. NCBI lineage: Eukaryota > Metazoa > Chordata > Actinopteri > Cichliformes > Cichlidae > Aulonocara > Aulonocara sp. 'chitande type north' Nkhata Bay. The sequence goes on from NC_141354.1 coordinate 5,458,265, forward strand.
GATGGACAGCTGAGCACTGATCATGTGACTTTGACTTGTCCCCCCTGGTCAGTGAGCAAACTGTGTAAAACACTCATGAGTGGTGCTGGGGTGGAGGTTTGACTGCACGAGTCGACGGGGCTGTGAAACTACAAAGAGCGTACACGTGCCACTCTGCTCGAGAACAACACCTGCATACGTGTCGGTACAAATGATCCCAGTGTTTATTAAAACGACCTTTTCAATTCAGAACTGAAAAGACAAAAACATTTATTATAATATTTGTTATTAAATCAGTAGTTTGACTGTTGACAGGAAGGTGCAGGCCTTCCTGTGTCCACCTGCTCTTAAACACAGGCCCACCACACTGCATGTCCTGTACCACATGGTCACATGACATTATCAGCTGACTAAATCACAGCGAGCAACACTACCATGTGACCTCTGGGTGCTGCACGTCTGCTCTTCGTCACACGTGGTGAACGATGCTGAGCGATGTGCCCACCAGCTGCTCCGTGTAGTGTGGAACCTCTGGCTGATGTTTTTCCCGCTGTCGCCCACAGAACGCCGCTCGGATCGTGAGGGCCTTGTTTGAGATCGCTTTGAGGAAGCGCTGGCCGCTTATGACCCGTCGACTGCTCACCCTGTGCAAGGTGATCGACAAGCGGCTGTGGGACTCTGCCCACCCCCTCCGGCAGTTCCCCAACCTGAGCCCCGTCGTGCTGAACCGCTTGGAGGAGAAGAAGCTGACTGTGGACAAACTGAAGGAGATGAGGAAGGATGACATTGGTGAGTGCAGCCCAGTGTTTCTGTGCTGCAGAGGCCTTTCACAGCACTGCTGTGCAACACTGGCATCACCGCACTTTGTTCGACTTTGCCTTGTTTATTGAAACCACAGTAAATCGTGCCGGTGCAGCCGTGTGTCTGTCCTGACGGGATCATACTGTTTTTGTTAACTGCAGCTTTAAAGAAGAGAAAAGTGTTTTGAGTGGAAGAAGCTCAGACTAGTGCTTAATCCAACATAAGCCGAGCTTTTATTTAAGTATTAGCTTTTGCTGATAAACAGAAAGTTCACGCACACTGGTTTTAATAAACACCTTAATGCCAGGTGTACTTTTTCCAGGTCACATGCTGCACCACGTCAACATCGGGTTAACGGTCAAACAGTGTGTCCACCAGATCCCCTCGATCTCAATGGAGGCCACCATCCAGCCAATCACACGCACCGTGCTGCGTGTTCGTCTCATCGTCACGCCTGATTTTCGCTGGAATGACCAGGTACAGACAGATTACGTATCCTTGAGTCAGGATGGTTCGCCGTGCAGCATTTTCCAGAGACGGTCAAATGTTTTACAGCTGACCTGAGTGTGAGGGGCAGATGTCAGGGTTAGACCAACCTTTGATCTGCTGTGACATATTTACAGTTCAAGCCTCATCCATCGCCTCAGGTGACCCAAAGGAACAGAACGCTAAGCAGGACATTCCAGATTGATTGATTGATCATACTTTATTCATCCCGAGGGAAGTTACCCTCCGACCACACATGCATGACACAAACATCACATGGGGAAGACAGGTCAGAGAGGTGTAACAATGGAAAATGCACCACATGAGGAAAGACGCCCTCTCCCCACTTTCCAGTTCCTCCTGGGGGATCCCACAGTGTCCCCAGGCCAGATGACATGTCCTGGGTCACCGCCCAGTTAGTCCTACCCAGAAAACCTCCAAAGGGACGTGCCAAGGAAACATCCCTGAACCGCATGCAGGTGCTCTACTCCGAGCTCATCGCCCTGTCTGTAAGCCTGAGCCCAGCCGCCCATTACCATAGCAACCTTATTTGTAAGGGACTTTAAAACAACCACAATGGACCAACGTGCTGCACAGCAGAGTAAAGACATCAAGACAGATTCAAATGAAAAAGACAGAAAACAACAAAAATGAAATCAACAGGAGGTGACCAGCCAGAGGAGGCGCCGGTGTCACATGTTAGGAGCTGCAGCAGCAAAGGCTCCTCCCCTCTGAGCTTGTCTGCGGGCAGCGCCGCTTCTAAGACCCAGAGACTGAAAGCAGCCTGGCTGTTCTGAACAATCAGGGACTCGTCCCCACACAGCGCCTCTCACCACGGGACGCTCTGGAATAACAAAGGCTCCAGCCCTCTCCCAAAGTTCCCCCTCCTCAGTTTACATCGTGGCTTCTGCTGTGAACATATCATCCACCCCTTTAATTATGCTTTTAAACACATTATGGTGTCACATACTGATGCATGCATCGGGGCAGTTTGCTCAGAGACGTGCGGACATTAAGGCCGATGGACGCTCCCTCCTACTGAGCACAGAAGAATGAGGAGTCCAGGGAGAGCTGGGCTGTCCATATGTTCGTTCTCCTCCTGTGCTCGGGCACCAAAACTACTCACAGACATTCATATTTCCACACTGGCCCAAACAAGAGCACCCCACCTACCTTGTTCTCCCAGCCAGGGAATCTCCATCTGTCCCTGAGAGCCAGCCTGTCCCACCTTAGTGGGCAGCAGGGATCATGTGAAGCTTAGTCCAAAGTTTGTCACGCACAGAAAGCTCGTTGCAGGGCTGAATACGAAGATGAATGTTTATGTCCGATTAGCAATGCATGCTGCAATCATGGGAGAGTGGTAATGGAATACCGGCTGGCTTAACCGTGATCCTGCTGCAGAGCCGCGACACATGCACCGACACATGAGCCACTTCCCTGGTGGCGGCCAGGAAACGCACCACGCTGACTCATTATGATACAGGATGACATCATTCTCCAAGCAGCGTTGGCTGTTTGTGGCAAACTGCCTGCTGGTTTGGTGAGTTAGGTTGTAACATCAGCACGGGGCATTCAAATGTTTGTCATGTCCCCAAATTCAAGTGATTCCCCCGAGTGCTGTGTACACGCTCACAGGTGGGCATGAACAGAACCCAGCTCCAGGTCACCTCGGGACTCTAGCAAGGGGGGGGCACAGTGCTTCTGCTTATTGGACTGACTCCATGATGGTGAGATGGGGCTCTGTGGGTCCTCGCCATCTGTTACAGGATCCATGTTCATCTTTGCCAAAGAAAGTTTCATGTGACTTTACAGGGACACACAGAGCGTATGATGTGTAACGATGTGTAACGACGTGTAAGACATCCTGGGTTTCCCTCTGGCACAGGTCGGGGTGTCCAGCTCCAGGCCTCGAGGGCCCGTGTGCTGCAGGTTTACACGTGTCAGCTGATTTAATGGCCTCCTCAACATGTTCTGAAGTTCTCCAGAGATCAACTAATCGTGTGATTCAGGTGTGCTGACCCAGGGGGAGGTCTAAAACCTGCAGGACCCTGGCCCTCGAGGCCTGGAGTTGCCCACCCCTGGTCTAAGTGGTAGTAGTACCAGACATTCATGGGGGGGTTAAAAACCTGAATTCTCTTTCTGTGCTGTTTCCAAAACTTCAATTCAGTGATAAATGAATGTTTATACTAATTTTCTGCTTCTTCGTTTCAAACTATGGCAGTTGTTGTTAGACTTCTACATGACACCTACACATGTTTCAAGAATGCACAGATGTGGCCAGTGATGCATGTAGACAGACGGACGTGCAGACAGATGCCATTTTTCAAACATAAAAAACAAAAACATCTTTTGCAAAAGAGAGAGAGATTAAAGGCTTTCAAACGAGCTGCACTCAGTGGCTTTTGTAGCTCTTGGGATTTGTGCAGTTTCTCTGGGCCTTGCAGGGCGAACCTGGGTTAATCAGGGAACTAAAATAAGTGTTGGTTCCCTGAAAAGACTGTAATTCAACGCTGTTCTTTGTGTGGTTCAGGTCCATGGATCAGTGGGTGAGCCCTGGTGGTTGTGGGTGGAAGATGCCATGAATGATCACATCTACCACTCTGAGTACTTCCTGCTGCAGAAGAAACAGGTCTGCTGTATGAGTCTCAGCTCAGATGAACACAAAGCACAGAGAATGACGCGTCTGTTCTCCTCAGGTGGTGTCAGGAGAGCCTCAGCACATCGTGTTCACCATTCCCATCTTTGAGCCGTTGCCCTCACAGTACTACATCAGGGCCGTCTCTGACCGATGGCTCGGTGCTGAAGCTGTCTGCATTATCAACTTCCAGGACCTGATCTTACCAGAGCGACACCCCCCACACACTGGTACACACTCAGACACACAGTGCCCCCCACAGGCCTTCATGATGTTACTCTGAGCTCTGTGAAGAAGGTGGACCTGTACTTACAGCCCTTTTAGTAGAAGCTGTATTCACTGATTTTGTTCACATATTTATTGATTGATTTTTGCATTTACACCCACGGATCTGTCTGCAGCACTTTGGTGTTGTTAGGGTCGAAGCGCTGACCTTCAGATTACTGGACTCTACTTCTTGAGCCACACTGGTTATGTCAGATACAGCCTAGAAGGCTATAAGTGTAGTTTGTCCAAATAAGGACACTGACTGGTCAGCTGACCTTCCCATTATTAGACAAACCAGTCAAGGCCATAATAAGCAGAGCTGCAGAGCCGTGTGTCCACTTCAGCCACAGCTGGAGCTTTGGACAGAAAAGCTCTGAGTGCTCTGTCTCTTACTGGAACCAGAGCGCACTGATCATCACGATAAGGTTTGAAAAAGTAAACTGCCCAACATCAGCTGCTGGGGACAAGCCTGCACACTGGGGCCAGGTCACGTTACACTCTGATCAGCATCACAGTTTGGATGCAAAAGTCTCACATTGGTTTCTGTTGTTTCTAATAATCATTGTATCATGTAGCCACCTTTAAACTCTGTTGTCTTGTGACCCTTGTCCCATGATCCTTTGCATGACTTCTTCACTCTCAGAGCTACTAGACCTCCAGCCGTTGCCAGTGACTGCTCTGGGTAACCGAGAGTACGAGAGCCTTTACAAGTTCACTCACTTCAACCCCATCCAGACCCAAATCTTCCACACACTGTACCACACCGACACCAACGTGTTGCTGGGAGCGCCGACGGGCTCTGGAAAAACCATCGCAGCAGAGATGGCCATGTTCCGGGTCTTCAACAAGTATCCGTCCTCCAAGGTAGCGTCCCCGAGTCCCTCTGTAGGCATGTAAGGAACAGAGAACCCTCCGCAGTGCCGTGTACAGCATCAGCTCTTTGCTTTTACAGTCATCGTAGCATCGTTCCATCAAAGCTGTGCAGGCCCTAACACTGCATTTCATCGAGACATGATGTAAATTCAGATGACTACATAAGTATATATGAACTGTGGGTTTGGACATTGGGGATTTTAGGAATAGATCAATTAAAGGAAAAGGATGTGCTGGAAGGTGAAAACAAGCACACCGTTGCAGAACTTTGAGCTCTCTGGTTTTGTTTTCATAATTCTTGCACTTGTTTGAGAGTCAAAACTGAATTGAAGTGAACGTCTGCTCCATTATAAGCAACTGTGTGATGGTCATAGTCTGCACAGCTGGAAGTGTTAGCCTCACTATAGTGGGCTAACTGGTAAACAGTGACGCAGCGGGCTAGTCCATTTTATTGCAACAACACGCGGTCACATGCTGGCTGTACCGTAATGATCACATCGTGTGTTTAAAACGAGATTCATTCAAGAGTTTCCTCTGATTTTAGTTTCAGGCGATGAACTCATCAAGAGGAGGAACAGGGCTCAAAGTGGGAAAAGCCATTACCAGTAATCTGGTAGCTACTCTGAGGAATGTGAACATAGTTCTGGTGTCTGTAGCTTTGTTCTACACGACTCTCGTTACGTCCATAACTTTGACTTGTATTAGCAAATTTAGAGGAAGTCGTCATGAAGAATTTTGCTCTTTAGTTCGATGGTGGTTAGTGTACCCACAGGACAACGCTAACAGAGTCAGCTGTGGCTCCTGGAGGTTCCTCAGCAACGCACCGAGCTGCACTGCTTATAAGGAATCCACTGTTACTTCAACATCAGCTCTGGGGCTTTGATGGTGTGAATGATGCCACGTCCACTTAGTCTGGTTAACTGTTTGCTTTGCAGTCCACCTGCTGTTGTCACTGACTGTGAATGAATGGATGCACAGCACACATACACAGATTTATTCTTTATAAAAGGCAATGAGTCTGCATGTTACTGTTATTTTTGGCCGTTTGATAAAAATGTATTTCAGCCCTGGAGAAAGAAACCCTAATGATGAGTGTAAACGCTCTCTGTGGATCGCCTTACTGTGGTCGTTTCACTCATGTAGTCAACAGGATCCACACCCTTCCTTACCCTGTGACCCCTGGATCCCAGCAGCAGTCAGCACAGGTGGTTTAAACACACGGCAAAGGCAGCTGAGATGCTCCAGCAGAGCAGTCAGTGTAGGGAAACTAGCCGAGCTTGATCGAGTTATTGTTTGCCTGTGTTCTGTGTTTAGGTCGTGTATATTGCCCCTTTGAAGGCCCTGGTGAGGGAGCGCATTGAGGACTGGAAGGTCAGGATTGAAGAGAAACTTGGAAAAAAGTAAGAACAGAGAAACTCTGCATGTAAAGAGGCCTTAAACACATGAAACTAGCTAATGATGACATGGTTTTTAAACTGGTATCAATTAGGCCTTAAACATAATCGAGTTACTCCTGCAGACACACTGTAAATGCTGTTCATATGACACCAACAAACAGTTTCTTCTTGTGCTTGTGAAGCGTGGTGGAGCTGACCGGGGACGTGACTCCAGACATGAGAGCCATAGCAAAAGCTGACCTGATCGTCACCACGCCCGAAAAGTGGGATGGAGTCAGCAGGAGTTGGCAGAATCGAAGCTACGTCCAGAAAGTAGCGATTCTCATTATCGATGAGATCCACCTGCTGGGTAAGAGTCTACAGCACACCTGGGCCCGCTGGTGTGGAGCAGGTCCTACCTGTATGTTCTTCACCACGGCTCAAAAACGCTTTTGCTCCATGTAGCCCATGATGTCCTAAATATAAACATGTGAAGGCCCTGAAACAGGACTCCCTGTTAGCTGTGTTAGCGTTAGCACTGTGTCTGTTTCCAGGTGAGGACAGAGGTCCGGTCCTCGAGGTCATTGTGTCCAGGACCAACTTCATCTCGTCTCACACTTCCAAGAGTGTTCGAGTAGTTGGGCTGTCCACGGCTCTGGCCAACGCTCGAGACCTGGCTGACTGGTTGGGCATCGGACAGGTCGGCACCTGCATTACATCACACTAGGGCTGGGCGATATGGCCTAAAATCTACATCGCGGAATAATCTGAAACATGTGCGCTAACGATATATCATGATATATTCTTTTCTTCTGTATAACGCATTGTACACACTATAAGGCGCACTTAAAATCCTATCATGTTCTCAAATATCGACAGTGCGCCTTATAATCCGGTGCTCCTTATGTATGAATTCTGGTTGTGCTCACTGACCTCGAACCGATTTTATGTGCTACACGGCGCTCAAACATCTGTCAAAAATGTTTTAGTGCGACTTTGCTAAGCTATGAAGCCGCACCGCCTGATGGATTGTTGGAGCATTACTGCTGCTGTAGTCAGGAGCCTCGCGGAGGAATCTGGGTCCTAAACTCCGCCCTCCTCAGGTCCCAAAGTCAAACGAACACTGAGAGTTAAAAACTGTCTAAATTCTTTCATCTTTAATAAAATGATCAGCGTTGCTGCTTTACCAGGTGTAACTATGAAGTTTAACATCCAGGCATCCATGAAAACAGAATCTATTAAATTTAACAGAGTTAGAAGTTAGCAGGAAGTTAGCTCGCTAGTTTCCACCTAAGCATGATATAGCATGTTCTGACTGAGAGATTTCTGAAACATTCAAACGTACAGCTCTGCTGTCACTTCCAACATAAATGAAGACAGAAAACTAAACAGCAGTGATCTCTAGCAAAACAGCTACGTTAGCCTAACATAAACACAGTGAAGCTGGAGGACGAACACTAACACTTTTACACTTATAAAAGTTAACATGAGGGTTCCTGATGGTTAGAGACAAATGCAATCGCATGGCAGGATGCTGTACACGGACCAAACTTCAGTCAGGAGAACAACTGAGATAATCCATCCACAATACCAGGTTAGTCATTAACCCTTTAAGACCTACCATAGCACCAAGTCCACCAGAGCTTATCTTTATATTCTTACATGCTGTGGAGCCATTTGTGGGAGCATTTCAAGTTGTTATACATCAATACAACCATTATAGTCCAAATTTTAATAATATGTCTGCATTAAGTGCATAGTAATTACATAAATTGCAAAAAAGTGCAATAAACTACAAAAAAATTGAAGATCGTTTTTGTTTTTTTAACATATATTTCTAGTTAGAGAAATTTAAGAGGCTTATCCCTCAAAACTGTAAGTACAAAAAAGTTGCACAAAATAGTTTCCAACCGGGGGAAATTTATTTTGAGTGTCTTCATAGTTTTATTTTTGAGATACACCAATTTTTATATACTGCAGGCAAAACGAAAATAAATATTATAATGCAAATTTGCAAAAAAACAGTCAGAATCTTTACCGGTGGCCAAATTTATATTGTTTCTAACGTATACCGTTTATACCGCCCACCCCTACATCACACACTGCCATCCTTTATATACAGGCTTACCAGCTAAAGTCAGTCAAATATTTTGTAACGTAAAACAGTGTCTGTCTTTGTGAGCGCACGTGTGTGTGCGTGCGTGCGCGTGTTAGCGCACGTGTGTGTGCGTGTGTCTGCATGCATGTGTGTGTGTGTGTGTGCGCGTGTTAGAGCGTGTGTGTGTGTGCGTTAGCGCACGTGTGTGTGTGTGCGTGTGTGTGTTAGCGAGCGCGCATGTGCGCGCACGTGTGTGTGTGTGTGCGCGTGTTTGTGCGCATGTGTGTGAGCGTGCATGTGTGTGTGAGCGTGCCTACGTGTGTCAGTTCACGTATAGTTTTGGATGCCCGTCTGCTTGCTCTTTGTTGTTCAGGCAGAAACCATAAATATCCATTCTCTGTTTTCATGTCTGTATCATTGTATCAGTGTGACATATATGATACATAATAACAAGATTGAGCATCAGAGTGATGGAGAGGAAACATTTTACTGTAACACTGATGTCACATTCTCAGCTCTTAACATGCATACAAGGCTCGTTGTGCTCTCGTCCTGAGCCAACTGCGTCCAGGGTCGTAGGACTAAATCTGTGTTCACTAGTTAATATTTGATCATCTATCATAGATTAGAATTCAGATTCTTCTTGTTTTCACATCATAATGAAGTGTTTAGTTTTCTTATTTTTCCCACTCATGTTTTGTCTTTTAATGACTGTTTATGTCACACAGGCAGACAAAGACACACATGTGGCATTGGCTCCACCCAGGGTAATAGTTATTCATGGTAATAGTAACTCAGGGTAATAGTAACTCCGGGTAATAGTTACTCTGCTAGGGGTGGAAACTGTCCCAGTTCAAACAAAGGACAAAGTCCTCATCATGCTCAGTTTGGTGTTGAAGCTGTACCTGTGCACTGCTCGTGCCCTGCAGCTGCTGCTCAATGATGAGCTTCATCAGCAGCCTCCATGTTTGTGCGTAGTCCATCCAGTACTTTGATTTTGTGGTGTGTCATGAACATTAGAGACTAAAAGGAGCTTGCAGCAGTTTAACAAACCTTTATATCAGCCAGTCTTTGTAGTGTGTGTAGATGTGAGTTACACTTTGCACCATCAGAGTCAAACACTGGAGCTTTCCTTTGCTCTGCCTTCAGAGCTGTAGAGGAGACGTGCTGTCTTTGTCTTGTCCATAAATCTGGCTGCTTGGCTGCTGTTGGGACTGAGCTGCTAATCCATTATCCAGGCTTTTAAGACATCTGCACACATGCTGCAGCCCTCAATATAATAACACTGCAAAAAATGCCACACACACTTTCAACATGCTATCACACAGTAAGTTCACTTTGGCCATAGCGCCTTATCACACAGTAAACACAGAGAGCAGCTCTGTGCCTGCATGACAGTGACAGAGTGTTCACATTGCAGACAGACGGGCCTCCTGTTGCCAGCTGCGCACATTAAATCTCTCTTCTTCTCGTCTTTGGTCTAACAGGTGGGTTTGTTTAACTTCCGTCCGTCTGTGCGCCCGGTCCCACTTGAAGTTCACATCCACGGTTTTCCAGGACAGCACTACTGCCCCCGCATGGCCAGCATGAACAAGCCCACCTTCCAAGGTGCAGCTTTGTACACACTGTTTTTGCACGTTAGCACATGTGCACGTGAGATGTTGCTGGCTTTTCATGCAGCATTGTTTGGTAATACTCCTTGACCATGTGCAATATTGAAACTAACTACTGTTTTGGACTCTCCACAGCGATACGCGCTCACTCTCCAGCCAAGCCTGTGCTCATTTTTGTGTCATCACGAAGGCAAACTCGCCTGACCGCCCTGGACCTCATCGCCTACCTGGCTACAGAGGACAACCCCAAACAGTGGCTGCACCAGGATGAGAGAGAGGTTTGCTGACACACAGCAGCTCTTTCATGCACGCTGTGCTCATATGTCATAATAATATTCAAACGTTTTAAAGTCCCTCAAGGTCACCTTACATTAGTACAACAAAATAAAAACAAGAATAAGTAGTGTATATATATTACACACACACACACACACAAACACACACAAACACACACACAGACACACACAGACACACACACACACTTCTGTTTATCCGGGGCTGGGTCGTGGGGGCAGCAGCCCAATCAGAGAAGCCCAGGCCTCCCTCTCCCGCCTCCTGCAGCTGGCCTGGGAACACCCAGGCGTTCCCAGGCCAGGCGCTGGGTGATTGTGGAAAACCACCCAGTTCTACTGCTGACTGCTGCTGAGCTTTATTTCTAAATGTTATGTGTCCTTCTGTCCTTCCATCACAACATCACTGTCACTTCTAGAGACACTGGTCCCACAGCAGGATACTCCCACAGCCGTGTTTCACTGCGGGGGCGGCGTTCACCCTCCCTTCTGATGCCAAATATATGATTAATTCATAGATTTGGATTCTTTATTAATGATGTTCACAGTGAATGTATTTAAGTTAGGCCTCCCTTCATGGACACTGAGAACATGTAATGAGCTGAGCACTGTGCCAGTCCTCACCTTTCTGTTACCTGTTTATTTATCTGGATTAACATTACTAATCTAACCTAAATTATAGATGTCGAAGTCATAGATCTGCTTTCCTGGGCCCTGCAGACTCAGTAAATATGCAGTGTCTTATACCATAGGCAGATTTCTGTGTGTATAGCCCTCCTGCCTCAGTGTGTGTGTGTTCCACTGATATATGCCGCTGCCTGCTGCTTCCCTGCACCGGCCTGTGTAACAGCTCAGCTTCCTGCTGTTTGACTGACAGGCTTCTAGTGATGGCTGCTTAACGCTCGCCGGGGGTCACCGCCACGACAAATCCCATCTCTGGCCTGACAGCTCTTTATTCCCTCTGCTGCTGCTCTCAGGGCCTGATGTTTCTCTTCCATTTGATTTCTACAGCCTGAGCATTATTATCTCATACCCACTGTTTCACTTCAGTTAGTGTATTTGAAATTTAAAATGTAATTTGAATCACTGTTTTTATTCAACGTCATCTTTCTTTCTCCCAAAGCTGGGTTGGAATTGGTTCTTATGTGCATCGTTTCATTTTACTGCTACACAGACACTTCTCAGAATAATGACATATTATCTCATATATATCTCTCTCTCTCTCTCTCTCTCTCTCTCTCTCTCTCTCTCTATATATATATATATATATATATATATATATATATATATATATATATATATATATATATATATGTACATATGTATATATATATATATGTACATATGTATATATATATATATGTACATATGTATATATATATATATGTACATATGTATATATGTATATATATATATATATACATATATACATATGTACATATATATATATATATGTACATATGTATATATATATATATGTACATATGTATATATGTACATATATACATATATACATATATATATATATATATATGTACATATATATATATGTACATATATATATATGTACATATATATATATATACATATGTACATATATATATATATACATATGTACATATATATATATATACATATGTACATATATATATATATATATATATATGTACATATGTACATATATATATATGTACATATATATATATGTACATATATATATATATATACATATGTACATATATATATATACATATGTACATATATATATATATACATATGTATATATATATATATGTACATATGTACATATATATATATATACATATGTATATATATATATATATGTACATATATATATATGTACATATATATATATATATATACATATATGTATACACATATATATATATATATATATATATATGTGTATACATATATGTATACACATATATATATATATATATATATATATATATATATATATATATATATATATATATATATATATTTCGATACAAAAAAATGTTCATGCCTTTTTAATTTGTCATTTATTAAAATTATAAATATATATTTTAACTCAAAAGTACAGTTTTTAAATTTAACCCTAACCCTTGTGCGTGTTTTTTATTTTGACAGCGAATGCGCACCTGCGGACCACTTATGTGCAGCCCTGGTTATTTAGCTCGTCATATCGCAGCCACAGAAATTCTTTTGTCCATGAAACCATAAAGCTGCACTTTCTTTTTGCCTTATAGTCTGATTTGTCATAACTTCTCCTGCTGCTTTTACACGCGCACTCACATAAGCTCAGCGATTCTCTGCGCGATCAACCTCTCACATGTTTAAGCTGCGGGAGATTTCACTTGTCATGTTTGCATAGTAAGCTAACGATTAATAAGACGATGTCAGAGGAATTGGTGCACAAATTATCATCACTCACAGATCAGTGCTGTCGCTCTCTATACACAGTTCGCGCGATTGCAAAGTGAAAGCAAAAAACAAGCGCAAATTCAAACGCGACTTCAATATGTCACATATTGACAGTGGCTCACCGATGCCAATGACATAATTACCCAGCTACATTTCTGAAAGAATGCAAAAGCATTGACATATATTTTTCCTACAATAGCCCGACGGGCAGGGAAGAGATAGATTTTGGTAGCCCGACTGAAAAAATCGCTAGCCCCAGGACGTCAGGCTAGCGATATTGCAAGCCCTGTATCTGATTGAGGAATCACTCATCTTTGGAAAAGAGAGTTTATTACAGAGAAATGTCTCTTTCCAAAATAAAAGCTATACTATCCGCTTCTTCTGGGCTATATTCTCAGCAGCATAAGGAGAATCATGTGCTAACAGCTGTCTAAATGACTCGGCTAAAGTTAGTAGCATGCTTGTTGTTTTTGTCTTTGCACTAGGATGATGTCGGCGTAAATGTGCAGTCATATTCGTTGTGTTCCCACTAGTGCTTTCAGGTTAATCTCGTTGAAATGACCTTAACGCCACAACACGGCAAATCTCCGTTAACAAGCTACCGCCGATCACTCCGTGCATGGGGCTAGACGGCCAACACGTTAACGAGCTAACTGCGCTAACACACTAGTTCCCACCCATGTAATTGAGCATTGCGTGGCACATCCAACATACTGTTTTACTTTAGTCCATGACGCGCTTACCTTCAGGGTCATACGTCACATGAAAACCAAAATAATTCCAAACGCCAGATCTGAATGAGGGTGGGGGAGGTGCCCTGCGCTCTTCCTTCTGACTATGCTGTCTGTGTTGAGCGCTCAGTGGATCTGCGCTCGACTGCTCCGCCTAGGCTGCACTGTCGACCCTAGGCGGAGTAGTCGAACGCAGATTCACTGAGCGCTCAACACAGACAGCATAGTCAGAAGGAAAGTTGATAAAATAAATTACAAATTTTGTATTGTTCGATACATATGCGTACCGAACCGAAAGCACTGTATCGAACGGTTCAATATCGATACGAATATCGTTGCACCCCTAGTATATACATATATATACATATGTATGTATATATATATATATATATATATATATATATATATATATATATATATACGTGTATACATATATATATATATACGTGTATACATATATATATATATATATATATATATATATGTATGTATATA
>NC_141354.1:5477338-5479838 GCF_057382095.1 Aulonocara sp. 'chitande type north' Nkhata Bay
TAATGTGAGTAATATTTCAAGAAAACAGCTCATTTTTTCAGTGTCCCTGAAATGTTTTATATCAAAGTGGACGTGCTGCAGACTGGAGCCACTACAGTTGTTGCAGTGAACAGAGGGAGCACGTTTTTTAAATGCGGTCATACTTTGTGACATGTGTGCGTTCTGGTCAGAGTGGGAAATCTGACAGGAAGCTAGAAAGACTCTGGGAATCTTTCAGAGGAAACAGAAAAAAAGATGCTTTCACTGTCCAAATGCAGAGGTTTGTTTTACACAGACATGTTGAATGAAGTCGTTACTATCAGCTCATGTTCACTGTAATCACGCATGAATGCAACATCAGCAGTGTCGTTAATAAAGATAAACTGGTGACCTTATACACTGTCATTATAGTCTCCTCCCTGTTAGCAATAGCATTCACGTGTTAGCACAGGTAGTATGTAAACAAAGCAGACAGTTTATCTCTAACATCAGCAACAGGCTTGGTATCAGATATGATTCATGTTCTTTGTAGTGTGACTGCAGTCTTTGGACTGCACTGTCACTGTAGAGCCACCGTGATGACACTGGTGGGGCATCCATGGATCAGAGCCCAGGGTTTGTTTCCTGTTCAGTGTCGGGCTGCAGTAGTTTGTGTGCAAATCTCTGCTGCAACATGTGGTCACCGCTGTCCTGGAAACCACTGCAAGTGATGCAAAATTGTATTTACATGCTTTTAGGTGCTGGTTTTACAGCACCATCGTTACCCTCTGCCAGCATGCTGCTGTTTAGAAAGGCCTACAGTGATAAGTCAACCAGCTGATGTGTCGTGTCGTATCCTCAGCCTCCTCGGCGTGCTCTCTGATCATCTGAATGCTGAGATTGCTGCAGGAACCATCTCATCCAAGCAGGACGCCATGGACTACATCACCTGGACCTACTTCTTCAGACGGCTGATGATGAATCCCAGGTTAGCCCAGCACACACACACACCTGTGCATAGTGTAGACACAGCCTGGTTATTGCTGTGATGTGTTGTTCAGCCAAACATCTGCTATGTAGACAGAGCCCACTCCAGAACATTCCAGCCTGTTGGTAATTGCACGCCTGTCATCCCACATTTACCACTGACGGAGGCCCAGCAGTGGCACTGTAACCCTGCAGGCCTGTGAGTCCAGATGATATCTGGATTCAAACTGGGATTTTGGGTCAGTGTTCACATTTCAGAGAGGCTTTGGAGCGTCGCTGCATTCATTTGTTGTCATCTGCTGCAAACTGTGGGCACACAGCTGCGTCTGTGTGCGTCCCTCACTGCAGCCCTGCTGACTTCACTGTTTCTCACTGAAAGATGAAGGAGTGGTTTGATCATCAATGTTATAAACAGCATTACAGTTACAAAGCAGCCTGCTGGGTTTCTAAATAGTGTTCATAGTAAACTATTATAGTTTTGTTTGCCTGACAGCTCCGTGTTGGCTGTATACAGACACTGGACATCGCGCTTTTCTACTCATCTGAGCACTCAAAGCACATTCACACAAGCACTTTTTCCTAAGTGCTCCCTAACTACATTCACGGCTGCCTCGCTGTGCCATCAGCAGCTTCGTGGCGCTGAGCCTGATGGCGTGGCTTTCAAACAGGCCCCGCCTCTGAAATGTGTTTGGTCATAAACACGCTCGGTGCTCATGTGTCTGTGCTGCTAACATGTGGAGCTGTGACAGTAACACACGCCCACACACACACACACACACACACAGTGTGTGACAGTAACACGCCCATAAATGAGGCCATCCAATGTCTCCACGGCTGCTTCTACTCCTTCAGCTGTGATGTCACCTCCGTGTTAGTGCGCTATGAAAGGTTTGGTATGATAATCATAATGACATCATTTGTTACATGGTTTACATGCACGACTTCCTCCACCTCAGACAGCGTTTGCATCACACAGTTCTGATGATCCGTGTTTATCTCGTTCTTAGTGCAAACAGAGAGTTTGTGAGGGAAGTGCTGCTGCCTCAGTGTTGCTGCTTTACACCAGACAAATAATAATAGTAGTAGGAGGGTATGTGAATATTATCACAGTACAGCCTGATTTAAAACTGGATCCCTGTGAAACCGTAAGTGTTTAGTAAAGTCAGAGGTGAGCAGAGCTGCCTTTCCACACGAGGAGTCACCCCATCACCCGTCAGAGAGGATGCAGGTGTAAGGCGCTCCACCTCAAAAGTCCGTCCACCTTTTATCTACAGTTCATCACCTGTCTGAAACAAACCGCTTTGGCTGCCCTCCTCTGCCCGTCCTCACATCCAGGACTCGGTGACTATCGTGGCATTCGCTCTCACTGACATGACGACACCACAGGAACAAAACTGTTTCCCAAAGTAAGAGACTGAACTTGAGCCCAGAGCAGGACTGTAGACTGTAGGATTCATTATTAAACTGTAGGACTGTTTTCTGCTTGTAGGCCTTTGATAATAACTGAGAAGAGTCAGTGACTCAGTTTGAGACGTGCACACATATCTGACATTGA